>NC_053497.1:12285693-12365693 GCF_905171775.1 Rana temporaria
CAACTTGTAGTTATGGGGGGGATGGATTTTGTTTCTCACTGTATTTTTAAGTTTTGGTTTTCAAAAATGTCGTGTTCATTTAAGGATGAAAAGCGGGGGGATTTGTAATAAAGGCATGGGTTAAAAGGGTGGGGCGGGGTTGGGGGAACTAAGCTGGTGTCTGTTTTTATTTTATTATTATTTTTATGCTGTATGTTGGATATTAATGTATTTGCAAAATGTAAATTGGTTCTCAATGTTTTTATTTACTTAATTTTTTTCGGGTAGGGGTTTGGGGGTGATTTGTGTTATTTTCCCTGAACATCAAAATAAAAAAAGAACAAAAAAAAAAAAATATCAAAAAACGATTTAAGGATATATTTCAAATGTTTGTTCTTCTTGTGACTATTTATAATAAAATATTAATAATAGTCTTATTCTTATGCTTAAAGTAGTATTAAACATTTACAACAAAATGGATTTTTCCCTTTAGGTCCACCAGTTATCTATGCTACGGGTCGCCAACTTTTCAGTTTGAGGGCCACATGATATATTTTACAAATATTCACAGGCCAAAATAAAAAAGTCTTATATCAGGGTGCCTATCAGTGTCCCCCATTACGTAAGGGATCCCATCAGAGCCCTGCTTACATTAAGGTCCAAATCAGAGTCCCCCGTTACATCAGGGTAGCCATCAAAACCTTCCGTTACGTCGGGGTCCCCATCAGAGTTCACCCTTACATAATGGTCTCTAACAGGTTTCTGCCTTACATAATGGTCCCCATCAGAGACCCCCATTACATCAGGGTCCCCATCAGAGACCCCCATTACATCACGGTACCCATCAGAGACCCCCATTACATCAGGGTGCCCATCAGAGACCCCCCCATTACATCAGGGTCCCCATCAGAGTTTACCCTTACATAATGGTCCCCATCAGAGACCCCCATTACATCAGGGTCCCCATCAGATACCCCCATTACCTCAGGGCCCCCATCAGAGTCTACCTTTACATAATGGTCCCCATCAGAAGCCCCTATTACATCAGGGTTCCCATCAGAGTTTCCCTTAAATCAATGTCCAAATTAGAGCCCCCCATTACATCAGGGTTGCTGTCAGAGTACTTCATTACATCAGGGTCCCCATCAGAGTTCACCCTTGTATAATGGACCTCATCAGAATACACCCTTAAATATTGGTCCTCATTAGAGCCCCCCATTACATCCAGGTTTCCATCAGAGTAGTCCGTTACATCAGGGTCCCCATTAGAGTTCACCCTTACATAATGGTCCCCATCAGATTTCACCCTTACACAATGGTCCCGATCAGAGTTAACTCTTACATAAAGGTCCCCATCAGAGGTCATCCTTACATAATGGTCCCCATCAGAGTTCACCCTTACACAATGGTCCCGACCAGAGTTAACTCTTACATAAAGGTCCCCATCAGAGGTCATCCTTACAAAATGGTCCCCATCCGAGTTTATCCCTAAATAATGGTCCCCATCAGAGTTTACCCTTACATAATGGTCTACATCAGAGTTCACCCTTACATCAAGGTCGCCATAAGAGTACCCATTACATCTGGTTTGCCATCAGAGTCCCCCGATCTATCAGGGTCCCCATCAGAGTTTACCTGTACATCATGGTTCTCATCAGAGTCCCCCCTTACATGAGGGCTGTCATCAGAGATCCCCACTACATTAGGGTCTCCGCTATCAGAAGACCCCCTTACATCAGAAGCCTAGACTATAGATAGCCTCTGCTGACCTTAATCCTTAATCAGTGCACATTGAGGATATGGTACTTTATATCAATTTATCCTCAAGAGCTCCACCTTCCAATGTCATTCCCTACCAGTGCAGCTTCCCCTAAATTTCCAGTTGAGGAGCAAGCACTGTTGACATCATTGTAAGGTCACATGGCTCGCTTACATGGCAAGCACATTGTTGTTGTGTGCTGTTGCACAGTGGTGTCGCTCAAAGCCCCTGGAGGCAGGGAATGGAAGTGTCCTGAGATTCAGTGCTTCGGGGGCTGTATGTGTCAGCACACTGGGCATCAGCACAACAGGGGTAGTCCCATCTAGGAGCATGCACATTGGAGTGGCTATGCTGGGACTGCAGTGTTCCTTGCAAGGCCACCTGAAAAGCAGAAATATTGAACAACAAAAAAAAATCCACAGAAAAGTAGAAGCGAGGCAATGAACTGGATCCTTTAGCAATGGGAAACAATTTCTCAGTTGAGCCTAAAGGTTCGACAGCTCTCCACCAAAATAAGGTGCCAAATCCATGTGTAGTTGTGCCAAAAAAAGGGCCAACCAACCATCTTGGGAATCCAAAAGATGTTATTATATCCACAGATGGTAAAGACATAGCCAAAAATGCTCCTTACATTGGTGGTCAGAGGGAAGAATGTCCCTTACATTGGTGATCAGTGGGAAGAATGCTCCTTACATTGGTGGTTAGTGGGAAGAATGTCCCTTACGTTGGTGGTCAGTGGGAAGAATGTTCCTTAAATTGGTGGTTAGTGGGAAGAATGTCGCTTACATTGGAGGTCAGTGGGAAGAATGCTCCTTAGGTTGGAGGCCAGTATATGAATGTCGCTTACATTGGGTGGTCAGTGGGAAGAATGCTTCTTACATTGGTGATCAGTGGGAAGAATGTTCCTTACATTGGTGATCAGTGAGAAGAACTCTCCTTACATTGGTGGTCAGTGGGAAGAATGCTCCTTAGGTTGGTGACCAGTAAAGGAATTTCCCTTACATTGGTGGTCAGTGGGAAGAATGTCCCTTACATTGGTGGTCAGTGGAAAGAATGCCGCTTACATTGGTGGTCACTGGTCAGTGGGAAGAATGCCCCCCTTAAGGTGGTGGTCAGAATTCCACTCTTAAAAACAGCTAAAAATATCACTGGCTGTCTCTGCCAAGTGCTGTTGGACCCTGAATTATGAAGGCACTATCAGATAGCCACAGCTTAAAGTGGTAGTAAACTCTGTACTACCACTTTTACCTACAAGTAAGCCTATAAGGCTTACCTGTAGTTATAAAGAATATCTCCTAAACCTGTACGGTTTAGGAGATATTCCCCTCGCAATGCGCCGCTGACTGCAGCTGCGAATGCGCAGCAGGGATCCTCGGCTAAAGGCCCGGCAGCCGCCGGACCTTGCCGGAAAGAAGTCTCCATCACAGCGCTGGAGCGGCGATACCCGGAAGACACGCGGAGGCAAGATGACATCTCCCTCGGCGTGGACCAGGTAAGTTCCCCACGCCTTGTTCCAAGGTAAGTATTTCATAATGAGCTAGTATGCGGTGCATACTAGCTCATTATGGCTTTTGCCTTTCAGGGAGGTAAAAAAAAAAAACGGCAGCGGGTTTACTACTGCTTTAAGAACCCCTACAACCTTCGGAGGAATATACTAAAAAGAAAAAATGTGTTCTGGGAGTTCCCTAAATAGAGTGCATATGGAGGTGCCTAGTCCTGTACCAGTATGGGTAGGTATCAACCAGAATATATCCGCAACCTCTGGAGGAATCTAGTTAAGCATGGTCCCACTAACTGTAATGGGCAACATAATATCGATTGACTGCAGCTGCTGATCAAGAAATATTTTCCAATATGTCCCTCTGATAGAACCACAGGTGAATATGGACTTTACATTGGTAGCCAACAGTAGACCCAAATGAAAAAGAGAGCACTCAAAATTCAATTTTATTATATAATCATGTAAAAACAAACATAGAAAACAAGTATTCCAATGTATATACATGGTATTGTCCAAAATTAATGTGTCCAACGGGAACACAAGCGAACCTGTGGGTATACCCATAGATATGTGGCCCTGATTCACGTAGATAGGCATAAATATAAGCGGGCGTAGCGTATCATAGTTACGCTACGCCGTTGCAACTTAGAGAGGCAAATGCTGTATTCACATAGCACTTGCGTCTAAAGTTACGGCGGCGTAGCGTAAATGTGCTGGCGTAAGCGCGCCTAAATCAAATGAGGAACAGGGGGCGTGTTTTATGTAAACTAAGCATGACCCCAAGGAAATAGCGCTTTTTTCGAAGGGCGCATGCGCGCGCATGCTCAGTATCACGTCGAATTTTAAAATTAAATTACGCCCGCTCAATGCCTAGACGGCGTGAACGTAACTTACGTCCAGCCCCATTCACGGACGACTTACGCAAACGTTGTAAAATCTGACGCTGTTTGTACGTTTCCGACGTCCATACCTAACATGACTTACCCCTGCTTTATGAGGGGTAACTTTACGCCGGCGTATGTCTTACGTAAACGACGTATCTTGATACGTCGGGCGCACGTACGTTCGTGAGTCGGTGTATCTAGCTAATTAGCATATTTGACGCGGAAATATAGGGAAGCGCCACCTAGCGCCCAGCGTAAATATGCACCCTAAGATACGACAGTGTAAGAGACTTACGCCGCTCGTATCTTAGCCGAATTTATGCGTTTCAGCGGATAGATCCCCTGGTGTGTACGTTCCAGCGGATATTTATCCGCGGATATTTCCGAATTCCAGCAGATAAAAATTTGTAGACATGTCTACAAATCTATCCCCTTGAATCGGCACCAGCGGATCGATCCGGTGGTCTGTACAGACTCACCGGATCGATCCGTCCGAACCCATCCCTCGCATGCGTCGTAATGATTCGACGCATGCGTGGATATCCTTATATGACAGCGTCGCGCACGTCGCCACGTCATCATCGCGGCGACGGCGCGACACGTCACCGCGATGGGAATTCGGCGCGGATTTCAATCCGATGGTGTGTACACTCCATCGAATTAAAATCCACAGAGGATTTATCCGCGGATACGGTCCGGCGGACCTTATCCGCGGATAAATCCTATCGTGTGTATGGGGCCTTAGAATCAGCCGCATAGATACGACGGCTCTCATTCGGACTTATGACGGCCTACATGGCGCTATGCCATCGTAAGTCCTTTGAGAATCTGGGCAAGTGTAATTAACACAAAAGTGCAAGTCAAGTGTTTAGCTCACTCTTGCAGTATGGTCCCGTTGACTTCACTGGGCGATACAATACCGATTTGCTGTAGCTGTGGATCAATAATTTGTTTTCAATACGTCCATTTTGATACAAGTCAATCAAATAAATGACTTTTATCGAACAGGGGCAACCACACACTGCTCAACCTGCCGATTAGGGATGAGCCGAACACCCCCCGTTCGGTTCGCACCAGAACCTTTGAACGTTCGCACGAACATTTAGAACCCTATTGACGTCAATGGACTCGAACGTTCGAATTCAAAAGTGCTCATCCCCTAATATGCAAGTTATTGTCGGAAAACGGGTTTGAGAACCAGTCATTTTTTCTGGAGCAGTGATTTTAATGATGCTTAAAGTTAAAAAAAATATGAAATATTCCTTTAAATATCATACCTGCTGGGTGTCTATAGAATGCCTGTGAGGTGGCACGTGTTTAGAACTGTCCCTGCACAAAATGAGATTACTATAAGAAAAAAGTCATTTAAAACTGCTTGCGGCTTTAATGTAATGTCTAGTCCCTGCAATATGGATGAAAATCATTGAGAAAAATAGCATGGGTCCCCCCCCCCCCCCTGGTCATTACAAGCCCCTTTGGCCCTATATACTTTAAACAGCAGTATACAGGCGGTGCAAACAAGACAGGGACTGTAGGTTTGTTGTTAAAGCGGGAGTTCCGCGGGAAAACGTTTTTTTTTAAATACGTTTTTGTAACGCTGATGGTACAAAGAAAATTGTACTCACCAGTCTCATAATCGCAGCCGCTAGCAGGACGATTTCCCCCAAAAGTATATTTTATAAAAATTCATGATGGACATTGCCAACTTAACTGCGGGCACTCTGAAGCCCTCCTGTATAATCTTCCGGGATGCGGTGAATGCTGTTAGTTAAAATGGGCGAATTGTATCCGCCCCTGGTCACATGACCGTCACATGACCGGGTGCAGAGTCATGTGGCGATTCAAATCTCTCGAGATTTCTTCTCTGGCTATTGAAAGGAATGTTGTCTCGTCATCGTGAAGAGACACACATCAACAATCCCCTAATCCATTGCGGCGAAAGTGACACGCCCAGTCCCGCAACGCTAGAACCAGGAAGTGCCTGGTCGAGGAGGCATAAATAAGGTATGGAATTTTTTTGATTTTTTTTTAACTGCAAACTCATTATGTACATCGGGGGGACTATTATTTCAGCCAAAGTGACAAAATCGGGTGAACCTCCACTTTAAGTAGAATGTTTGTAATTTTGAACTGGTACTTTTTTAAAGTGTAGCTCCAGCCATAAAATCTATTTTTAAGCTTTTCTGAAAACATAGAGAAGGGTTATCACCCCTGTAAACATTTGTTTTGCTGTCTGTGTGCATCTGTTCAGAAGATTGCAATTCACTTTCTGTCCCAATGACAAATGATGTTTTGAAAATTTGTTTTTTTTTGTGAAACAAGGACTGGTGATAAAGCATCAGTGGACAGGAGACACCTCTTACAGAAGATAATTTCCCTTCCTAGGGGCAGATTTCCTCTCACTTCCTGTTGTCTCCTTCCGTTTGCAAGTAGGAGTCGTATGTGAGTTGGATGTTTGAAAGTGGGGGCCTGCCGTATATACTCTGCAGAAATTTGGGCCCTAGGTGTTGGTGTTGCCACAACACTGTAAGCCCTCACAGTTAGTCTTGGTGGGCGCTGGAACGCCCTGCTGTGTGTACTATTATATCAAGAATTGTAATTACATGCCATTGTTGAACAGTGGTCGAAAAATTGGGCCTTTGGTGCTGGCGCTGGTGCCACAACACTGTAACCCCTTACAGTTACTCTTGGTGGGCGCAGGAATGGGCCCTGCTGTGAAATATTAGATCAAGAATTGTAATTACATGAACAGGGGCTGAAAAATAGGGCCTTTGTCGGTGGTGGTGCTGGTGCCACAACTCTGTAAGCCCTCACAGATACTCTAGTTGGACCGCAGGAATGAGCCCGCTTCAAAGTATTGCATCAAAAATTGTAATTACACGTCCCTGTTAAACAGGGGCAGAAAAATTGGGCTTTATGCCGCGTACACACTATCATTTTTCGGCATGAAAAAAAAACAACGTTTTTGAAAACGTAATTTAAAATGATCGTGTGTGGGCTTCACATCGTGTGTGGGCAGAAAAAATAGGATTTTTCGTACTCACCGTAAAATCCTTTTCTTTGTCGTCCATGGACGGACACAGCCTCTTTCATTCATGACAAGTGGGTTATGTTCCCTATTTACAGAAGAGGACTAGGCAGAACATGTTAGATACATATACATGTCATTTTAAAACAGAGCTGAACAGCCCCGCCCAGGGCACGGTCCCTCCAGACATAACCCTCCTCCCAGCAGCATGCAGCCTCAGTTCATAACAAGCAGTACAAACCTAAAAAGGAGGGATGGGTGCTGTGTCCATCCATGGACGACAAAGAAAAGGATTTTACGGTGAGTACAAAAAATCCTATTTTCTCTTGTCGTCTATGGACGGACACAGCCTCTTTCATTCATGACAAGTGGGACGTCCCAAGCAGTGTCAAAAAAATGAGGGGTGGGAACAGTATCAGTCAAGTAAAAAAAAAACACACACAAGTTCACCTCAAACAGGCAGAGCTCCTTAACGGAGGAGATGCAACTTTAGACAGCCGCCTGCAAAACCTTGCGGCCGAAGGAAGCATCTGAAGATGCACTTACATCAACCTTGTAAAATTTTGAGAAAGTGTGAACGGACGACCAAGTTGCCGCTTTACACACCTGTGAGACAGACGCTTGATGTCGGAAAGCCCAGGAAGCACCAATTGCCCTAGACGAATGTGCCGTGACTGGAAACAGGGGCGCCCGCCCCCTAAGAGCATAAGCCTGTATGACACACTTGTCTGATCCACCGAGAAATGGTGGCTGACGAGACCGCCAGGTCCTTTTGTGGACCAGATACCGACACAAAAATTGAGTCAGACCTCCGAAACGGAGCCGTAGCTGACAGGTACACCCGCAGAGCGCGTACCATGTCCAAGGAATGAAGTGCAACCTCCCTAGCATGCACTGGCCCAGGACACAAGGACGGAAGGACAATGTCCTCGTTAAGGTGAAAAGATGAAACCACCTTTGGAAGAAAGGAAGGTCGCGGGTGTAACACTGCCTTGTCCTTATGGAGGACTAAGTATGGCGACTTGCAGGACAAGGCCGCCAAATCAGAAACCCTTCTGACAGTTGTAATGGCCACCAAGAAGGCCACCTTCTGAGAAAGCGTCAAGAGAGGAATCTCTCTGATGTCCTCGAAGGGAGATTTCTGAAGAACCAAGAGCACCAGATTCAAATCCCATGGGGGAAGAGGTGGTCTAAAAGGGGGAAGTATATGACGAACCCCCTGCACAAAATTACCCACCAGCGAATGGGCCGCCAAAGGCCGCTGAAAGAACACAGCCAAAGCTGAAATCTGACCCTTAATAGTGCTTAAGGCAAGCTTTTGATCCACGCCACGCTGTAAAAACAGCAGGATATTACAGTGGGGAAGATGTCTGTGGATATTACAGTGGGAGGGATGTCTGTGGATATTACAGTGGGGAGATGTCTGTGGATATTACAGTGGGGGAGATGTCTGTGGATATTACAGTGGGGGAGATGTCTGTGGATATTAGTGGGGGGAGATGTCTGTAGATATTACAGTGGGGGAGATGTCTGTGGATATTACAGTGGGGGAGATGTCTGTGGATATTAGTGGGGGGAGATGTCTGTGGATATTACAGTGGGGGAGATGTCTGTGGATATTACAGTGGGGGAGATGTCTGTGGATATTAGTGGGGGGAGATGTCTGTGGATATTACAGTGGGGGAGATGTCTGTGGATATTACAGTGGGGGAGATGTCTGTGGATATTACAGTGGGGGGAGATGTCTGTGGATATTACAGTGGGGAAGATGTCTGTGAATATTACAGTGGGGGAGATGTCTGTGAATATTACAGTGGGGGAGATGTCTGTGGATATTACAGTGGGGGGAGATGTCTGTGGATATTACAGTGGGGGAGATGTCTGTGGATATTACAGTGGGGGAGATGTCTGTGGATATTAGTGGGGGGAGATGTCTGTGAATATTACAGTGGGGGAGATGTCTGTGGATATTACAGTGGGGGAGATGTCTGTGGATATTAGTGGGGGGAGATGTCTGTGGATATTACAGTGGGGGAGATGTCTGTGGATATTACAGTGGGGGAGATGTCTGTGGATATTAGTGGGGGGAGATGTCTGTGGATATTACAGTGGGGAGATGTCTGTGGATATTACAGTGGAGGAGATGTCTGTGGATATTACAGAGGGGGAGATGTCTGTGGATATTACAGTGGGGGAGATGTCTGTGGATATTACAGTGGGGAAGATGTCTGTAAATATTACAGTGGGGGAGATGTCTGTGGATATTACAGTGGGGGAGATGTCTGTGGATATTACAGTGGGGGAGATGTCTGTGGATATTACAGTGGGGGAGATGTCTGCAAATATTACAGTGGGGGAGATGTCTGTGGATATTACAGTGGGGGAGATGTCTGTGGATATTAGTGGGGGGAGATGTCTGTGGATATTACAGTGGGGGAGATGTCTGTGGATATTACAGTGGGGAGATGTCTGTCGATATTACAGTGGGGGAGATGTCTGTCGATATTACAGAGGGGGAGATGTCTGTGGATATTACAGTGGGGGAGATGTCTGTGGATATTACAAGGGGAGAGGTCTGTGGATATTACAGTGGGGACTATATATGGTAGTGATCCGAAAAATGTATGTGCATTATAATTAATTGAAAAAAAATCAATTAATCGAACACGAAAATTGTAATCAGTAACAGCCCTAGTTTTTATTTTCCAAAGAGGGGTTTTTGCATGCAATTACCACGCCACAAGCGTCAAGCATTCGGCTTACGGTGGCGGCGTGGTCCCCGTTGACTTCAATGGGCGAGTACAGGGCTGCTGTTAGAAATCACGGGGCCCAGTACAGCCTACCTGGCAGGGCCCCCCCAATATATCAAGACCATATTTTCACAAAAAAAAATACGCTAAAATCATTATTAGCGGATACAAATATAACAGAGAACCTGTGTGAATTAGCCCTTTTTTATTTGTGTTTTACATAAAAAAAATGTAATTCCCAGTGACAGGGGTGCACACAGGGGGGTGAGGGGGGGGGGGGTGGATCCGAAGCAGGCAGAACAGGAAGGGGAATCAGTGATCAGTGTCAGGGAAGCAATTACAGAAATGATGTCCTGTGTCTGTGTTTCTCCCTGCAGCAGCTGAAAGTCAGAATGAGGGGGAAAAACTGGCTTTCAGCTGCTGCAGAGGGCATCAGGGCACAGGACATCCTTCTGTAACTGCCCCTCCATCAAACCACACTTATTCCCCCTGCTGTTTGGGCCCCCCTGTGTGGCCGGGCCCCCTACAGGAGCACTAGTGGTCCCCCCCTATCGGCGGCCCTGGGCGAGTTTGACATGCGGTGCTTTCATGATCACAAAGCAAACATTCCAGCTGTGGCATGCATACTACCCCTTTCGGCTGCATGTTACGTTTTAGGTGCAAATAGAGGCCATAGTGTGCCACCCTCTGGACTGGATGGACAGAAATACAAATCCTTTGGCCGGTAACATTTATTTATTCTGTGTATTTAACTGTGTTTACTTGTTTGGCCGGAGTTCAGCTTTGAGTCCCAAGCATGCCATTTCTGAAAGACATTGTGGAAGTGTCTGCAAAGAGCCGTGGGTCTCTCTAGCAATTGGTGACTGTTTCTATGGAAACTATAGGAACTGCAGACATCTATGGCATTACGGTATTTAATGAGCAGCGCAAGGAACCGAGCACTAAATGCAAAGTGCAATAATTCACAGCAATGAATCAGAATGTATGCACTGGGCGAACACAGAGATGGTGGATTTTATAAGCAGTGGACCTTTACCGTTGTGTTGTAATCCTTGTTTTATTCAATAAGCCCGTCAGAGTAATAAAATATCTCGTTATGAGAAGGGCAATGCTGTCATTGGGGTCCCTACTGTCATTTTAAAGTAGACGCAAACCTTAAATCTGACCTCCGGCCTTCCCTTCAGTATTGCACAGTTGTACCGGCTCCTCTCTACTGAAATGACTTGCTCTGATTTCACTGCACACTGTGAGCTTTTCACAATGAGCATTAAAAGCTACAGCAATTCAGAGAGAGCTTGCCTTATTTCCTGGTGTCGTCCAGCCCAGGGGTCTCCAAACTTTCTAAACAAGAGGCCAGTTTACGGCTCTTCAGAATTTAGGGGGGGTGGACTGTGGCCATTGGGAGTGGAAAAGGTTCAGACGTCAGCAGGAAAAAACAATGCCCCGTCATTGGTGTCAGCAGGAGGGATTGTGCCCCATTATTGGTATCAGTGGGAGGGATTGCGTCCCATCGTTGGCTTCATTGGGCCGAATTGTTGGTGACATATGGAGAAATTGTGCCCCATCATTGGTGTCATTGGGCCTTATTGATGATGTCATTGGGCCCCATCATTGCTGTCATTGGGCCCAATGGTTGGTGTCATTGGGTCACTGGGAGGAATAGTGCCCCATCGTTGGTGTCAGTGGGAGGACTTGTTCCCTGTCCTTGGGGTCATTGGGAGGAATTGTGCCCCATTATTGGTGTCATTGGCCCCTTTTGTTGGTGTTATTAGGTCACTGGGAGGAATAGTACCCCATCTTTGTTGTCAGTGGGAGGAATTGTGCCCATTCTTGGGGTCATTAGGTCTCAATGGGCGGGGCCGTGTATTGTAAAATCTTGGATGAGAACCTTCTTCCCTCAGCCAGAACACTGAAGATGGGTCATGGATGGGTCTTCCAGCATGACAGTGACCAAAAACATATCACCAAGGCCACAAAGTAGTGGCTCAAGAAGAAGCACATTGAGGTCATGGAGTGGCCTAGCCAGACTCCAGATCTTATAGAAAATGTAAGGAGGGAGCTGAAGCTCAAGACAGCCGAGGAACCTTAAGTATTTTAGAGAAGATCTGTAAAGAAGAGAGTAGCAAAATCCCTCCTGAGATGTGTGGAGACCTGATCACCGACTACAAGAAACGTCTGACCTCTGTGCTTCCCAACAAGGGTTTCTCCACCAACTACTAAGGGGATCAAATACTTATTTTACTCCCTGAACTGCAACTCAGTTCATAACATCTGTATTGTGTGTTCTTTCTGGATTTTTGGTTGACATTCTGTCTCTATCATATAAAATACTCCTATGATAACAATTATAATAGACCTTCATTTCTTTGTAAGAGGGTGAACTTATAAAATCTGCAGGGATCAAATCATTATTTTCCCCACTGTGTCTATCTGTATCATAACTATTATTGTCAGGGCCGCCATTATGGGGCCCCTTACATAGCTTCAAGCATGGGCCCCCTGGAGCAGAGAATCGGGGGGGGGGGGGGACTGCCGCGATAAAAAAGAGGGGGGTAGCCATCCGGAGCCCTGGGGACCTCTGGGTCTTTTAATAAAAATAAATAAAAAATATATATAACATTTTTTTTAGAAAAAAAAGGGGGGTTGCCATCTGGGGCCCTGGGGACCTTTAATAAAATAAATAAATAAATAAATATATATATATATATATATATATATATATATATATATATATATATATATATATATATATATATAAAATATTTTTTTTTTTTATAAAAATAAATTACAAAAAAAGGGGGGTTGCCATCAGGGACCCTGGGGACCTCCGGGCCCTTTAATAAAAATAAAAAAAAATAAAAAAAAACCTCCTGGGCCCTTTAATAAAAAATAAATAAAAAATATATATAAAAAAAAAATGTATAAAAAAATAAATAAAAAAAAAGGGGGGTTGCCATCCGGGACCCTTTAATAATAAAAAAAAATATATATATATATATATATATATATATATATATATATTACATTTTTTTTAATAAAAAAAAAAAAAAAAAAAGGGGGGTTCCCATCCCATCCGGGGCCCTGGGGACCTCCGGACCCCTTACAAAAAAAAAGGGGGGTTGCCATTCAGGCCCCTACATGTGTACTGCCTGTACCCCCCTGATGTTGGCCCTGATTACTGTTCCTCTATAGACACCCTGTTCTCAAATTAATACTCCTGAAGAACCGAATAAGAACCGCAAAACATGTCGAGAAGAAATTGATAAGCATGAATATTACTATGTATTTATCCAAATAAAGTGGTAGTAATCTCAGTTTTACCACTTGTACCTACAGGTAAGCTTATAATAAGGCTCAGCTCTAGCTATTGTGAACATCTCATAAACTTGCACCATTTAGGAGATTTTCAGACTGCATGGATCCAGTGACGTCACCAGCGCATGCGCTCTAAAGGTCTGGCCAGATATGCCGGACCTCCAGAACGCATGCGCCGGTGACGTCACCGGATGAATGCAGTGTGAATATCTCCTAAACAGTGCAAGTTTATGAGATGTTCACAATACCTAGAGGTAAGCCCTATTATAAGTTTGTCGTGACGTCACCGGCGCATGCGCTCTAAAGGTCCGGCATATCTTCGGAGCCCACGCCGTAAACGACCGTTCCCGCGGGAACAAGGACCTTCATTGCAGGAGCACCAGAGATTAAAATGGACCTTCCTCCCCTTTTGCCAAAATTCACATCAGCATACATCTTGTGCACCAGTGACGTAGCTCCAGCTGCACAGACAGGGCCGACACTACCACTAGGCGACCGCCTAGGGCGCACTGCCACCTAGGGCGCCCGGCCGCTAGTTATATTACTCCCGCACTGTCCTCCAGGCTCCACAGAGCTTCAGGTTCCACACACAATCCACCAGCGCCCTGACATCATGTCAAGCAGCGCCGCTAGGCAGGCGGACCCCCCCCAGCGCGGCTTGAGTTCTCCGCTCTGAGGCTGACATCACATCAGTGTCACATGGCATGGGTAGGTTGCATTTGATGGGCGCAGGTGACACCGTTTTTGATGGGCGCTGGCGACACTGTATTTGATGGGCGCTGGCAACGCTGTATTTGATGGGCGCTGGCGACACTGTATTTGATGGGCGCTGGCAACGCTGTATTTGATGGGCGCTGGCGACACTGTATTTGATGGGCGCTGGCAACGCTGTATTTGATGGGCGCTGGCGACACTGTATTTGATGGGCGCTGGCAACGCTGTATTTGATGGGCGCTGGCGACGCTGTATTTGATGGGTGCTGGTGACGCTGTATTTGATGGGCGCTGCTGAGGCTGTATTTGATGGGTGCTGGTGACGCTGTATTTCATGGGCACTAGTGAGGCTGTATTTGATGGGTGCTGGTGACGCTGTATTTCATGGGCACTAGTTAGGCTGTATTTGATGGGCGCTGGTGAGGCTGTATTTGATGGGCGCTGGTGAGGCTGTATTTGATGGGCGCTGGTGAGGCTGTATTTGATGGGCGCTGGTGAGGCTGTATTTGATAGGCGCTGGCGACGCTGTATTTGATGGGCGCTGGTGACGCTGTATTTGATGGGCACTGGTGACACTGCATTTGATGGGCACTGGGGACACTGTATTTGATGGGCGCTAGTGAGGTTGTGTTTGATGGGCCATGGTGACACTGTATTTGATGGGCGCTAGTGAGGCTGTGTTTGATGGGCCATGGTGACACTGTATTTGATGGGCGCTGGTGAGGCTGCATTTGATGGGCGCTGGTGAGGCTGCATTTGATGGGCGCTTCGTTAGAAAGGTGGGGTATACATGGGCAGGGCAAAGGGGGTAGGGTCAGGGGTGGAGCCAAGGGTGGCGGCAAAATTAGGTTTCGCCTAGGGTGTCAAAATACCTTGCACCAGCACTGTGCACAGATGCCCCCCTGGCAAGGCAAAGTCAATAGCGCCTTGAGGCAGGATCTTGCGCATGCACTACACAGCATTAAACAAATTTGTTGTTAAAAAAAAAAAAAATGTTCTCTCCGAGATCTCTGGTTAAGACTTTTTTTTTAACAGATAAGTTTACTGTCATACTGCACACGGGCGAGACGAGGTGCATGACATTATGCCCACCATCTCGCGCATGCTCAGGACAACACACATTTCAAAATGGGCGGAACGGGAGCAAGGACACCGGGTTTACCTTTATGTTTAAATGTACCAACGATTCCGTCTAGCGCATGCACGGGGACGACATGCATTTTCTAAAAGGCGGCAGCAGGGACCCTGGCTTTACATGCTGCAAAAGGAACAGAAACAGCTGTTCAACCAACAGCTTAAAGCAGAAGTACACTGCATTCCAGCGCCACAAACCAAAAATGTTATTTACTTTATTTTTAATATTTAAAGAAAACTTGCCCACCCATCCATGCTATATTTTGCTAAGAAATCACTTTGAAAAACAACCCCCTTGCATTTCTGGCCGTGGCCATCTTGAGTAGCGACAATTACTTCCTAGAATCCATCTGCCTTTAGCTCAGGCATGTAGGCAGAAAGGTGTGCTTAGCTGAGAAAACTCCTCCCCCCTCCTAAAGACTCCTGGGATGTATGACATAATTTGGCTATGCATGGATACTAAGGAAGTGCAAGTTTATGCCTTGTACACACGAGCGGAATTTCCGACATAGGCTTTTCATCGGATATTCCGTCCGTGTGTATGCCCCATCGGACTTTTTCCATCAGAACATGCTCTCAATTTTTCAGATGAAATTTTTTTTTATAGGAATTCTCTGTTCGTCTGGATGCAATTCCTGATGGACTGAAAACCATGCATGCTCAGAATCAAGTCGACGCATGCTCGGAAGCATTGAACTTCATTTTTCTCGGCTCGTCGTAGTGTTGTACGTCACCGCGTTCTCGACGGTCGGAATTTGGTGTGGCCGTGTGTATGCAAAACAGCTTGAGTGGAATTCTGTCGGAAAAACCGCCAGAGTTTAATCCCGATGGGAAAACCGGTCGTGTGTACAGGGCATTATTCTATAACGTGTTCTGCAAACTATTTGGGGAATACTTTTAGTTGCAACAGGTTATTGGCCATATACTTCAACATGGCTGATAGTCTTTTCTTCTAGGATACACTAGATGGCCAAACATTTGTGGACACCTGATCATCACACCTAAATTAGCTTACTGGTCATTTCCATTCCAAACCCATGGCCATTAACCACTTAACCCCCGGACCATATTGCTGGTCAAAGACCAGAGCACTTTTTGCGATTCGGCAATGCGTCGCTTTAACTGACAATTGCGCGGTCGTGCGACGTGGCTCCCAAACAAAATTGGCGTCCTTTTTTCCCCACAAATAGAGCTTTCTTTTGGTGGTATTTGATCACCTCTGCGGTTTTTAGTTTTTGCGCTATGAACAAAAATAGAGCGACGCTTTTGAAAAAAAATAATATTTTTTATTTTTTGCTATAATAAATATCCCCCAAAAATATATAAAAAAATGTTTTTTTAATCAGTTTAGGCCGATACGTATTCTTCCACATATTTTTCGTAAAAAAAATCACAATAAACGTTTATTGATTGGATTGCGCAAAAGTTATAGCGTTTACAAAATAGGGGGTAGTTTTATGGCATTTTTATTAATATTTTTTTTTTACTAGTAATGGCGGCGATCAGCGATTTTTTTTCGGTACTGCGACATTATGGTGGACACTTTGGACAGATTTTTGAGACCATTGGCATTTTTATAGCGATCAGTGCTATAAAAATGCATTGGATTACTAGAAAAATGCCACTGGCAGGGAAGGGGTTAACACTAGGGGGTGGGGAAGGGGTTAAGTATGTTCCCTGGGTGTGTTCTAACTGTAGGGGGGGTGGCCTCACTAGGGGAAATGACTGATCGCTGTTCATACATTGTATGAACAGACGGTCAGGCATTTCTCCCCTGACAGGACCGGGAGCTGTGTGTTTACACACACAGCTCCCGGTCCTCGCTCTGTAATGAGCAATCGCGGGTGCCCGGAGGCGATCACGCCCGCCTGGCACGCGCACGGGAGTCAGGGACGAGCGGGGTGTGCACGTGCCCCTAGTGGCCGCTTCGAGAGCCGACGTATAGCTACGGGCTCTCGCGCAGGGGAGCCGACCTGCTTCTGGGAAGGCTTTCCCCAAGATTTTGGATGGTATTTGGGAATTTGTGCCCTTTCAGCCAAAAGAGCATTTGGGATCTCAGGTACTGATGTGGGATGAGAGGATCTGACTCGCAACTGGTGTTCCATTTCAATGCAAAGGCATACAATAGGGTTGAGGTCAGGACTCTGAGCAGGCACTCTCAAGTTACTCTATACCTAGCTGGTCAAGCCATGTCTTTATGAATCTGAACACACATGCAAGACATTGGCACTGCAACCCAAATTTAAGACCGGAAAGAACTCTCCGCTTCCACTCACAGTGCCTGACTTGCGGTCTCCACCCCGCAACACAAGAGTCCTTCCATGTAGATAAAGTCAGAAACCAAGTAAGGTAAATAAGTTAGTGTTGGCTCTGTTTGGAACATGCGTACTCCTTGGATGAAATAAAGAGACATTTTATTTATCCTCACCTGGTTGCCGACTTTATCTACATGGAAGGACTATTTATGAATCTGTATTTGTACATAGTAATGGTGGAACAGAAAAGAGCCTTCACCAAACAGTTGCTACATGGTTAGAGGCGCACAATCATCTAAAATGTCTTTTCAAAACCATGGCCATTATTATGTAGTTGGCCCCCTTTGTGGCTATAACAACTATAACTTCCACTCTTCTTGGAAGGCTTTCAACAAGATTTTGGGTGGTCTGTGGGAATTTGCGTCCATTTGCAGCCAAAAGAACATTAGTGAGGTCAGCTACAGATGTGGAACGGAAAGACCTGGTTCACAATTGTTGTTCCATTTCAATGCAAAGGCGTTCAATATAGTTGTGGTCAGGGCTCTGTGCAGGCCATCCATCTGGTCAAACCATGTCTTTATGGCCTTGTGCACAGCAGTCATGGTGGAAAAGGAAAGGGCCTTCACCAAACTTTTGCCACATGGTTTGAAGCCCACTGTCATCTAAAATGGCTTGGTATGATGTAGCATTAGTAGTACCCTTTACTGGAAACACCTGAACTCAATCATTTGGAGGGGTGTCCACATTTTTGTCAATATAGGTAGGGGTGTGATGGTTGGGTGTCCAAAAACCTTTGGCTTTATAACGTACTATGGAGACTGGACACTGGAGTAAAATAAATACACTGCGCTAACATGGCCTTACAATCTCCAACTATTAAATGCTATATAGTAGCGTCTAAGCTCAACCCTCTCCCCTAACCTAGAACACAAAACCATACCCCCTCCCCCTTAAATTCAATGGGCAAAAAGTCCCCCTAGTAAACTGCACATAAAAAAAAAATAATTCTATACCAAACACAGTATCATCACATGAAACCGGTGCCCATCCTAGCCCTCCCCACCCATCCCTATCCCCCTCCCCCCGATCCAAAAAGCCTCCCCCTGAGCTCAGAGACACCCTTCCGTCCAAACCCCCTCAAACCCTGAGTGACCCAGCTGTGTGAAACCTCAATGGGTAAATACCTCTCCCCCTTTTGTTGCAATTGTACTTTGGTGACACCTACCTAAATGTTGCATTCGGGTGGCACAGCCATTTCCATTCATATATATTTAGGGGGATTCCGAGGACCTTCAGTTTTTTTGTTGCACACATGGACCTGTGTAACTCAATGGACACCAAGAAGGAAGAATTTACACATATCTTGTTTTCTTTATCGTCCATTGAGGGCCAGGGGAATCATGAACTGTTGGGACATCAAAAAGCAGTCCATATGAGAAGTGGGCATCTCACAGGTGCTAACACGGCCAAAGTGAACAAGAACTGCTTGCCACTCAAAGCCTCCCAAGGAGCAAAGCCTGAAGATGATACCAGAACAAGTGAGAGGTTGCTAAATCAGCAAGGATGTCTTGACACATGAGACAGACCTTAAAGGGTGGACCAAACCATGATTTTCCAACAGGAGAGAAACTCCCCCAGGTAGAACCAAATAGTGAACTGTAAGACACATTTGCAGGGGAAGGAACACAGAAAACTGGAAAAATGCCCCCAAAACTCAACTCGCCTGATCCCAAGGGATCCATGAAAACAGAAAGCTGCAAGTTTAGAAGACCTACTGAAGCATATCAAAGGAGGATTAACAGGGGAAAACCCTGAACATGACTCATATCAGAAAAAACACCTCCGGTGGTGCAATGGTGGATCCCACAGCCACTCAGGGAACCAAAGTAGCTTGACCATAGAAAATGGTATATGGAAAAACACATACAAAAAAGGTAGGCCGTAAACGACAGGTAGACAGGGCCGGCGCTACCTATAGGCAAGGTAGGCGATAGCCTAGAGCGCACATCATTCGGCGTGCTGTGCCACATATGCGGCTCGGACATCGGTAGGTCCGGCTATGGTCTATGTCTCTTCTCCCGGCTCCCACCCTACCAACAATTTCATCCTATCAGCCAGGGTGAACTGGGCCGGGGGGGCAGCTACGGGGGTATGTGTGGTCGGCCAGCATTATAACTCTGAATCAGCCTTGTGTGTGTGACTCAGCCAGCCTAGGAGGAGATGGAGAGAGGCTGGAGAGGGGGATAGATAATGCCTCAAGATTAGCGGTCAGTGTAACTAAAAAATTACTGTTGTAATGTACATGCCTTTTAATAAATCTTCAGTTTAAAAATAAATACATAATACCCCTGTGGTTAGCTGGAGGATGAATAGTGCCCAATCATTGGTATTAGCGGGAGCAATATTGCCCCCTGTCGTTGGTGTTAGTGGGAGGAATAGTACCCCATCATTGGTGTCAGTGAGAGGGATAGTGTTCCATCATTGGTGTCAGCGAGAGGGATAGTGCTCCATCGCTGGTGTTAGTGGGAGGAATAATGCCCCATCATTGGTATCAGTGGGATAAATAGGGCCATATCTTTGACGTGAGTGGAAGGAATAGAGCCCCATCATTGATGTCAGAGGAAGAATTAATACTCCATCATTACAATACCTCATCGTCGATGTTAGAAGGAGGAAGCAATAAAAGGGTTTCAAATATGAAAAATGACTGCTGTTACATAATGACTTTAGTGGTTAATCATGGTCTTCCATCGTTCTTGGGGATTTCTGGTTCACGTCCCCATGTAGACTCTAGTGGATGACCATGGTCTTCCATCATTTTTGGGGATTTCTGGTTCACTTCCCAACACAGAATTTTACCTCAGCAAGGGCCAGATAAAGGTAGGCAAATGGCCACATTTGGAGGCCACTGCTTTAGACAGCCTATGTTCTTCAATCGGGTTCTGGAAAGCACCGTACACGTAGCTCAGGGTCACTTATAGGCTAGCTCTCCAATGTCCAGTAAAGCAGGACCCTGTTGTGAAACTTCAGCTAGGCTGAAGAAAGACCAATCTCGATAGCTGCCATTGTAGAGGCCAACCAAAACAGCATTGAAGTGAAGAATCTTCATGGTAGAGGGAAAAATATGCTAGCAGAGCTGAAGAAAAGAGGTCTATCCTTCTAGGACACTAGCAAAAAACTGAGCAATGATAGCTGTAGGAGGGGAGATCCTGGTTGAATTGTGAGTTATTTATTTTTGTTTGCCAGTGTCCAATCCTCCTGTAATGGGCAGTTAGTGACTTCCTGTGTCCCTCAATGGATGAGAAAGAAATATAAGCGAGGCGGATACCGCACAGGGGGCCTCTAGATCTGCACAATTCAGACTTCCGTGAGACCCAAGGAATACTACCTTGCCAAGAAATTACACCCTCTGGCCTATACGGGGGTTGAGTTCCTTCCATTTTGTTTTTCTTTCTCTGTGGTTTTGTTTCTGTGAAATACGCAGTTGTTGTTACAGAGAAATGTGCTTTTTATACTCTTAACTGAACTGTGTGATTCGCAGCATTGGTCAGACAAGGTCATTTATGAAAATGCTAAATGATGGGCCTGCTGCTCAAAATGATATGTTGTGATTTCTTCAGTCCATAATGTTGGAATGGAAAAATGAATAATTTCGCAAATAATTTACAAACAAACTGAAAAGACGCGATTGCGTAAGTGTTCACCCGCCTTTGAAATCCCTAAAGAAGCCCGGGTCTAGCCAGTTGCCAGCAGAGCTAGCATTAGGACTTCACTGGTGTTCACCTTTTGTGTATGATCTCAAAATAAACATGCCAATTTCTGGAAGGCTCCAGAAGCTCATATATATAGGACTTGCCTAAGCAAACAGCATCATAAAAAACCAAAGAGCTATGAAAAGAGACCTGGGATAATGTTATGGCGGGTCAATCAGGGTTGGGTTATAAATATTTCAAACCTTGGACATCTCCTCAGCACCCTCAACCAACAGGAAACAGTAGCCAGAATCAGCGCTCAAACTGAGGGTTGGAGTGTATGCCCCTTGCATGGCCACCAGGAAGTGATGTCACACAGTCCAGAACGCACACCACTCCCCTGCCAGATGCCTGCTGGGAACCTCACCACCACCATGCACTGCCTCTCCAGGGGTCCAAACCCTCACAGAGGAGGAGGGAAGACAAGGCAATCAAATCAGGGATGCTTCAGTAGTCGGACCCATACCAAAGAGGGGGGTTGAGGTCCTGAAAATCCAGGGGTTACCCATTGAGGCAATGTGGAAAAAGCTCTACTTCTACAGCCTTGCAGATCTCAGAGGTAGACCATCCAGTCCAGCGATCATCCAGTCAGAGAAAAAAAAAAACAGCATCTCTTAGGCCTTGTACTCACGGCAGGACATGTCCGATGAAAACGGTCTGCAGACCGTTTCCATCGGACATGTCTGGCCGGGGACTGCCCGGGGACTTCTGTTCGATGGCTATACACACCATCGAACAGAAGCCCGCGCGTAAACATTACGCGGGGCGTGTCCGCGGTGTCGCCGCGTCGATGACGCGGTGTCGCCGCGACAATGACGCGGCGACGTGGGCGGGCCGCCTTAAATATGCTTCCACGCATGCGTCGAAGTCATTCGACGCATGCGAGGGATGCGGGCGGCAGGACATGTACGGTAGGTCTGTACAGACGACCGTACATGTCCGGGCGGACAGGTTTCCAGCGGACTGTTTTAAAACAAGTCCGGGAAACAGTTGTCCGCTGGAAACCTGTCCGATCCGTCCCAAAATGGTCCGCTCGGGCCAACACACGGCCAAACATGTCTGCTGAAACTGGTCTGCGGACCAGTTTCAGCAGACATGTTTGGTCGTGAGTACGGGGCCTTACACAAATAGCAGCCGTTCCCTCTGAAGCGGTCCAACGCCCCAACAGAGCTTTGCTGACTGGAGAGCTCCAACTCAATAGAGGGCATTAAACAATAAAACTTAGGGTGCCGCTCCAGGTCCCTATCACAACTGACTCAAACTGAAAGGTTGCCGGCGTGGAAAGAGCCTGTTCCGGCTCAATGTGCAGAAGTGAAGAAAGACCAAAGCTGCACTCAAAGTGGTGTCTGCATCCAGGCTATGCCCTCCGACGCGTTTCGCCCTGCCCACAGGACTTAGTCTTGACCAAGTTCAACACTCCCGCTGACAGAGCTTTGTTGAATCGAGATTTCCAACTCAGTGGAGAGCATAAAACTGAGTCCCGTTCCAAGCCCTCATCCCAATTGACTACAATGACTCACATAGAAAAGGGTGGCAGTGTGGACAGAGCGCGCCCCGGCTTAATGTGCACACATAAGGCCAGATTCAGGTAGGAGATACGACGGCGTATCTCCAGATACGCCGTCGTATCTATGCGCCTGATTCTTAGAATTAGTTACGCATAGATTTGACTAAGATACGACCGGCGTAAGTCTTCTACGTCGTCGTATCTGAACTGCATATTTACGCTGGCCGCTAGGGGCGTGTACGCTGATTTACGGCTAGAATATGTAAATCAGCTAGATACGCCTATTCACGAACGTACGTCCGGCCGTCGCAGTACAGATACGCCGTTTACGTAAGGCTTTTTCCGGCGTAAAGTTACCCCTACTATATGAGGCGCAGCCAATGTTAAGTATGGACGTCGAGCCAGCGTCAAATTTTCCATAGATTACGTTGTTTGCGTAAGTCGTTCGCGAATAGGGCTGGGCGTAATTTACGTTCACGTCGAAAGCATTGGCTTTTTGCGGGTTAATTTGGAGCATGCGCACTGGGATACTTTCACGGACGGCGCATGCGCCGTTCGTAAAAAACGTCATTTACGTGGGGTCACGATGATTTTGCATAAAACACGCCCACATCTTCCACATTTAAATTAGGCGGGCTTACGCCGGGCAATTTACGCTACGCCGCCGCAACTTACGGAGCAAGTGCTTTGTGAATAAAGCACTTGCCTGTCAAAGTTGCGGAGGCGTAGCGTAAATAGGATACGCTACGCCCGCACAGAGTTACGCGCTCCCTACCTGAATCTGGCCCATAGAAAGGAAGAAAGACCAAACTAGGGCCGAAACAACTAATCGATTATGAAATTAATCGATTACAATTTTCATAATCGATTAATCGGCCAGTAACATAATGGGGTTTAAAAAAAAAAAAAAAAAAATAGCCCTTTATAGTACAAAAAAGCAAAATCGCTACTGTAAATATTACTTTCACTGTCCCACAGTAAAAAAACATGAACCCCATAGCGATTATTTGCTCTTTTTGTACGTATTTTTTTTTTTTTAACCCCATTATGTTACTAAACATCTCAGGCCTGGGGTCACACCTCTGTTTTTTGGTGCTTTTTACAGAAACACACTACAGTTCATTTACATGTTTTCCTATGGGACACGTTCACATCCAGGATTTTTTTTCAGCTGCTGCATATTTGGAAAGGGCAAGGAGTTTTTAACGCAAAACAGTGCTATTTTGTTTTTTTTTGGTTCAATATACTTCAATGGAGAAGCTGCAGAAAAGCATGTAATGTGTTTTTGCGGCAATTTGTGTTTTGTAATCTGCCCAACAACAAATTGGCCCAAAAAAATTTAAAAATTCTAATATTTTTTTTTTAAGGCTATTATCCGATTACTAATCGATTAGGAAAATAATCGTTAGTTGCGGCCCTAGACCAAACACCGCACACCACAGAGAGCATACGTGGTGACTGCAACCAGGCCATGCCTTCCCATGCATTCCGCCTCACCCACAGGCGACTTAGGCTAGGTTTACATCTATGCAGTTGATGCGGCTTGACTCAATGCCGTTGGGATGATGGAAGCGACGCCAAACGTAAAATAGGAATAAAAGTTATCCCAAAAGTTTCTGGGGATACGCAAGTCGTGACCGCATTTGTAAACGGTGTTCAAACCACACATGTGAGATACCGCTACATTCGTTAGAGCGAGAGCAATAATTCTAGTAAAATACTTATTTTTTTGCAATTTTGGCGTTCCCCTTAAAACCCATACCAGACCCAAAGGACCTGGTATGTATTGGGGGGCCGTGCCATTTTTTTTATGGCCGGCAATTACATTTTTTACATTCAGCTGAGTTATACACAAAACGAAATCTGCTGCAGGAAAAAAGTCTGACCCTTTCCAAAAACGCAGCGGCTGAAAAAAAAAAAAAAAAAACACGCATATATGTGAACATGTACAATAGGAAACCATGGACTAGGCTAAGTCCTGTCGGTGGGGCGAAACTCCTCAGGGGCCATGGCCTGGGTGGAGCCTCTTTCATTTATGTGACACATGGGCTCTCTATGGAGTGCAGCATTTGGTCTTCCTTTCTCAGTAGGGGGCATATCAGACCTCTGCAGAGAGATGGCTGCCTCCTGCCCAGCAAAAAGGTCTTTATTGACCAGCCATAAATAAAAAAAAACACTTGCAGAATTACATTTTTTTTTTTTTTTTTAATAGCATCCCATTTAATGATGTCATTTTTGAAGTCAGTACAGTCGTGCCGCGTACACACGATCATTTTTCGGCATTAAAAAAATGACATTTTTAAAAACTTAATTTAAAATCATTGTGTGTGGGCTGGTTTTTCGGCTTCTGAAAAACGACAAATAAAAAATTCGAACATGCTGCATTTTTTAATGTCGTTTTTTTAAAATGTCGTTTTTCGGGTTGTAAAAAATGATCGCGTGTGGGCTAAAACGACGTGAAAAACCCGCGCATGCCCAGAAGCGAGTTATGAGACGGGATCGCTCGTTCTGGTAAAACTACCGTTCGTAATGGAGTAAGCACATTCATCACGCTGAAACAGACAGAAAAGCGCGAATCGTCTTTTACTAACACGGAATCAGCTAAAGCAGCCCAAAGGCGAATGGAACTTCCCCTTTAGAGTGCCGTCGTACGTGTTGTACGTCACCGCGCTTTGTTCATCATTTTTCAAAAACGATGGTGTGTGGGCAACGTCGTTTTTAATGATGAAGTTGGAAAAAACAATGGGCCAGATTCACAAAAGAGATACGACGGCGTATCTCCTGATACGCCGTCGTATCTCTGAGATACGATTGTCGTATCTATGCGCCCGATTCATAGAATCAGTTACGCATAGATAGACCTAAGATCCGACAGGTGTAAGTGACTTACACCGTCGGATCTTAGTCTGCAATTCTAGGCCGGCCGCTAGGTGGCGAGTCCATTGCGGTCGGCGTAGAATATGCAAATGACTAGTTACGCCGATTCACGAACGTCCACTTTGCCCGTTGCTGTAATTTTACGTAGTTTCCGTAGAGATACGCGGCGTAAAACTAAGCATGCCCTCTAGGTGGTCTAGTCTAGTATGGCCGTCGTTCCCGCGTCAAATTTTTAAATTTCACGTCGTTTGCGTAAGTCGTCCGTGAATGGCGCTGGACGCCATTTACGTTAACGTCGAAACCAATGACGTCCTTGCGACGTCATTTAGCGCAATGCACGTCGGGAAATTTTAGGGACGGAGCATGCGCAGTACGTTCGGCGCGGGAACGCGCCTAATTTAAATGGTCCCCGCCCAATTTGAATTATGCGGGCTTGCGCCGGGCGGATTTACGTTACGCCGCCGCAAGTTTACAGGTAAGTGCTTTGTGAATCAAGCACTTACGCTGTAAACTTGCGGCGGTGTAACGTAAATGGGATACGTTACGCCGCCGCAGCGTAACGCAAATGTCTGTGAATCTGGCCCATAGTTTTTTGGACATGCTGAAAATTTCTTATTTTTTCATGCCGAAAAACGACCGTGCGTATGCGGCATCAGGGTTCAAAAAAAGTTATCCCTCTAATCTCCCTCACAGAGCAACATTTTTACATACAAAAAAGTACGGTATGAAACCATTTCACCAGGCAAACATTGCATTTATCAATTTATTTAGTGAAAAAGCAACCAATCAAATGTAACCTTGTTCCAAACATTTAAGATCCGAGCAAGCCAGAGGCATTTAGTTCCCTGACACAGGGATGTTTTCATGCAGGTACTGCAAAGCCAGATCCGCCCATTTCATTTCTTGCTCTTTAACAGACTCCACCGCCCCGCCGTTATCATGTTCAGGCTCTGGAAGTTCATTCTGTGTGAAGAAAAAAAAGAAAAAAATTATCTTCTGAGCAAACATTGTGCAAAATTGTGGGTTTATCCTGCATAATTACTACAAGACATTATCTTCATCTCTGTATATTAAGTGCTCCTCCTTAACCCCTTCCCTCCCAGCCTATTGTCAAATAACGGCCAGGCGGAAGCACTGTTGTTCTGGGAGGGCGCCATATGGCCTCCTGCCAAAATCACCCCATTGGCCGCACCCCGGCGCGATCTGTCAACCGCTGTATTCACCAGACACGGACGAAGATGGTACCATGTGATCACTGTGGACAATCACAGCAGATCACATGACAGTTGTATACAATGGGGGTTATTTACGAAAAGGAAAATCCACTTTGCACTACAAGTGCACTGCAAGCGCAGTCACTGTAGATCTGAGGGGGACATGCAAGAAAAAAATGATTGCACATGATTGGATGATAAAATCAGCAGAACGTTGCCTAATTTCAGAGCTTCCACTTAGATCTACAGTGACTTCACCTACAAGAGCACTTTCAAGTGGATTGAGTGGATTTGCCTTTCGTAAATAACCCCCAATGAAAGGCTTTGTTGTTTTCATTGTGCACTATTGCGATGAGCTCTGTGATTGGTCACAGTCATCACAAGGTACAGACAGGACTGATCACAGCCCAACTGTACCATGCGATTACCTGTGGCCAATCACAGCTCTTCACAGTAGTAAACACTGAATGAGTAGTTTTATTTCATAAGAAAAAAAAAAAAAAAAGATTGCCTATAACTGTAAAATGCAGTTATAAGCATCCATAGTGTGTAAAAAAAGAAAAAAAAAATCCTGATCACCTCTCCAGAGTGTGACTGTGATAACACTGTATTACTTTGGTCACTATATAAAAAATATTTATATTATATATAAATATATACACACACACACACGTAAATAAAAAAAATATATAAAAAAAATATATATATGAGGCGGCACTAATAAGGCAGCACGGGGGGGGGGGCACTAATGAGGTGGCATGGGGGGGGGGTGGCACTGGGCGGGAAGGGGATAAAAAGGATTCTGCACCACTTTGGTCAGACTTTCATGTGACTTGAGAGTCATGGACTGCATTAAAGTCGCACCTAAATGTTATACATGCAACAATTGTCTGTTATCATAGGTCAAAGCCAAAGTTGCACTCATCCGTACTTCGGAGTCATAGAAGTGTGAGTAGAGCCTGAATCTCCCCCCATGAGTCCTAACCCTGGAGGTGGAAGTATATTCTTACCAGTGGAACTGTCACATCTTCATACGGTAATTTATCTTCCTTCCAGGCGTCATCAACTAAATCTAAAATCCGACCGTCCTTCTGAATCTCGCTATCCATTGAAGATCTAAAAAGATTGAAAATTTAGAAGTTAGCACTTCCGATAATAATGCAGGATTCTGTCACAGATTCCGTCAGGAGGAAAGCCCATTCAAATAAATAGCGCAGCTACAAAAATGTGATGCAGCAGCGTCGCTCAGGTGTGAACGGGGCCTAAGCTCCCCCCCCCCCCCACCGATTTTTACATATTTATTATAAAAAAAAAAAAATTCTAAAGCAGTAATGTGTCTGTCCCTGACTCGGTCACTACAATTAACACTTTTTCACCGGGCCATTAGTAACGCCCATCAGTGACGACCAGTGCCACCTATCAGTGCCCATAGGTGCAGCATATTAGTGCCACCTCATCAATGCCCACCAGTTCAGCCTATTAATGCACCTCAGTGCCGCCTCATCAGTGAAGGAGAAAAAAGAAAAACACTTTTTTTTTTTTTTAATCGGTCTTTTTATTTTTTGTAAAAAAAAAAACAGCAGTGATTAAATACCACCAAAAGAAAGCTCTATTTGTGGGAAGAAAAGGATAACAAACGTGTTTGGGTACAGTGTATTATGACCGCGTAATTGTCATTCAAAGGGCGACAGCGCTGAAAGCTGAAAAAAGCCCAGGTCAAGGGGTGGCGCTATGACCGTGTCCCCTCCTGTGAGCCCAGGTCAGCGCTATGACAGTGTCCCCTCCTGTGAGCCCAGGTCAGGGGGTAGCGCTATGACCGTGCCCCCTCCGGTGAGTCCAGGTCAAGGGGCGGAGCTAAGACCTTGCCTTCCCCTGTGAGTCCAGGTCAGAGGGTGGAGCCATGACGGGTCTCCTCCTGTGAGCCCAGGTCAGGGGGTGGAGCTATGACTGTGTGCCTCCTCCTGTGAGCCCTGGTCAGGGGGCGGCACTATGATCGTACCTCCTCCTATGAGCCCAGGTCAGGGGGTGGAGCCATGACCGTGTCTCCTCCTGTGAGCCCAGGTCAGGGGGTGGCGCTATGACCGTACCTCCTCCTGTGAGCCCAGGTCAGGGGGCGGCGCTATGACCATGCCTCCTCCCATGAGCCCAGGGGGCGGCGCTATGACTGTGCCTCCTCCTGTGAGCCCAGGTCAGGGGGCGGCGCTATGACTGTGCCTCCTCCTGTGAGCCCAGGTCAGGGGGTGGCGCTATGACCGTACCTCCTCCTGTGAGCCCAGGTCAGGGGGCAGCGCTATGACCGTGTCCCTTCCTGTGAGCCCAGGTCAGGGGGCAGCGCTATGACCGTACCTCCTCCTGTGAGCCCAGGTCAGGGGGCAGCGCTATGACCGTGTCCCTTCCTGTGAGCCCAGGTCAGGGGGCAGCGCTATGACCGTGTCCCCTCCTGTGAGCCCAGGTCAGGGGGTGGCGCTATGACTGTACCTCCTCCTGTGAGCCCAGGTCAGGGGGCAGCGCTATGACCGTGCCTCCTCCCGTGAGCCCAGGTCAGGAGGCTCCGCTATGACCGTGCCTCCTCCCGTGAGCCCAGGTCAGGGGGTGGTGCTATGACTGTGCCTTCTCCTGTGAGCCCAGGTCAGGGGGTGGAGCCATGACACCCGGGCTTAAGAGAAGTGGGCGGGGTGACCCTGAGCGTCGTTCAATCCAGCATACAGGGGACAGCCCCGGAGTAGAGCTGCCAAAGCTGGTATTTTTTTCTTACTTTGAGGGTTGTTTGCCCAATTTATACCCCAGAGGAACCCTTTTACCTCAGAAGGTCAGCCCTCCCCTCCCCCAGAGGAACCCTTTTACCTCAGAAGGTCAGACCTCCCCTCCCCCAGAGGAACCCTTTTACCTCAGAAGGTCAGACCTCCCCTCCCCCAGAGGAACCCTTTTACCTCAGAAGGTCAGCCCTCCCCCAGAGGAACCCTTTTTACCTCAGGTCAGCCCTCCCCTCCCCCAGAGGAACCCTTTTACCTCAGAGGGTCAGCCCTCCCCTCCCCCAGAGGAACCCTTTTACCTCAGAAGGTCAGCCCTCCCCTCCCCCAGAGGAACCCTTTTACCTCAGAAGGTCAGCCCTCCCCTCCCCCAGAGGAACCCTTTTACCTCAGAAGGTCAGCCCTCCCCCAGAGGAACCCTTTTACCTCAGAAGGTCAGCCCTCCCCTCCCCCAGAGGAACCCTTTTTACCTCAGAAGGTCAGCCCTCCCCCAGAGGAACCCTTTTACCTCAGAAGGTCAGCCCTGCCCTCCCCCAGAGGAACCCTTTTACCTCAGAAGGTCAGCCCTCCCCTCCCCCAGAGGAACCCTTTTTACCTCAGGTCAGCCCTCCCCTCCCCCAGAGGAACCCTTTTACCTCAGAAGGTCAGCCCTCCCCTCCCCCAGAGGAACCCTTTTACCTCAGAAGGTCAGCCCTGCCCTCCCCCAGAGGAACCCTTTTACCTCAGAAGGTCAGCCCTCCCCTTCCCCAGAGGAACCCTTTTACCTCAGAAGGTCAGCCCTCCCCCAGAGGAACCCTTTCACCTCAGAAGGTCAGCCCTCCCCCAGAGGAACCCTTTTACCTCAGAAGGTCAGCCCTCCCCTCCCCCAGAGGAACCCTTTTACCTCAGAAGGTCAGCCCTCCCCAGAGGAACCCTTTTACCTCAGAAGGTCAGCCCTCCCCTCCCCCAGAGGAACCCTTTCACCTCAGAAGGTCAGCCCTCCCCCAGAGGAACCCTTTTACCTCAGAAGGTCAGCCCTCCCCAGAGGAACCCTTTTACCTCAGAAGGTCAGCCCTCCCCTCCCCCAGAGGAACCCTTTTACCTCAGAAGGTCAGCCCTCCCCCAGAGGAACCCTTTTACCTCAGAAGGTCAGCCCTCCCCAGAGGAACCCTTTTACCTCAGAAGGTCAGCCCTGCCCTCCCCCAGAGGAACCCTTTTACCTCAGAAGGTCAGCCCTCCCCTCCCCCAGAGGAACCCTTTTTACCTCAGGTCAGCCCTCCCCCAGAGGAACCCTTTTACCTCAGAAGGTCAGCCCTCCCCTCCCCCAGAGGAACCCTTTTACCTCAGAAGGTCAGCCCTCCCCTCCCCCAGAGGAACCCTTTTACCTCAGAAGGTCAGCCCTCCCCTTCCCCAGAGGAACCCTTTTACCTCAGAAGGTCAGCCCTCCCCTCCCCCAGAGGAACCCTTTTACCTCAGAAGGTCAGCCCTGCCCTCCCCCAGAGGAACCCTTTTACCTCAGAAGGTCAGCCCTCCCCTTCCCCAGAGGAACCCTTTTACCTCAGAAGGTCAGCCCTCCCCAGAGGAACCCTTTCACCTCAGAAGGTCAGCCCTCCCCCAGAGGAACCCTTTTACCTCAGAAGGTCAGCCCTCCCCCAGAGGAACCCTTTTACCTCAGAAGGTCAGCCCTCCCCTCCCCCAGAGGAACCCTTTTACCTCAGAAGGTCAGCCCTCCCCAGAGGAACCCTTTTACCTCAGAAGGTCAGCCCTCCCCTCCCCCAGAGGAACCCTTTCACCTCAGAAGGTCAGCCCTCCCCCAGAGGAACCCTTTTACCTCAGAAGGTCAGCCCTCCCCAGAGGAACCCTTTTACCTCAGAAGGTCAGCCCTCCCCTCCCCCAGAGGAACCCTTTTACCTCAGAAGGTCAGCCCTCCCCTCCCCCAGAGGAACCCTTTTACCTCAGAAGGTCAGCCCTCCCCCAGAGGAACCCTTTCACCTCAGAAGGTCAGCCCTCCCCAGAGGAACCCTTTTACCTCAGAGGGTCAGCCCTCCCCTCCCCCAGAGGAACCCTTTTACCTCAGAAGGTCAGCCCTCCCCTCCCCCAGAGGAACCCTTTTACCTCAGAAGGTCAGCCCTCCCCTCCCCCAGAGGAACCCTTTTACCTCAGAAGGTCAGCCCTCCCCACCCCCAGAGGAACCCTTTTACCTCAGAAGGTCAGCCCCCCCCCCCCCCTGAGGAACCCTTTTACCTCAGAAGGTCAGCCCTCCCCTTCCCCACCTAGAACCACGGCTGTCCTCCCCTGACACACACCAGACAAGGCATTGCCATTCCAACAAGTATAAGGCGCCCTCATACCTCCCCCCTTCAGCTATGAGGAACAAGCCGCCATCTTTACCGCAGCCACGTGACCCTCCTCACCTCCTCCGCCGCGCTACACAGACGTCACGTGACCGGTGCTCCCGCAGTGTTGCCAGGAGACGCGCTGAAGAGGGCGGGGCACAACGAGACCTGCAGGAAAACGTTTTGTTGCCTGGTGACGCGAGGAAGGGAGGCGGGGCGACTGAGGAAAGAGGGCGGGAGACGTCCCGTTGCCGGGTGACGCATTAGGAGGCGGGGCGAGTTAATAAGGCCTGCCTTGTTGCCTGGCGACGTGTGAGGTGGGCGGCTGAAAGGAGGGGGAGTCATGTGACTGAGACCTGGGGAAGACGTGTGGCAGGGGGCGGGGGAAATCGAAGATAGGTCACGTGATGGAGGGTGGGAGGAGACGTATACCTGCTCTTGATCGGTCAGGGTATCGCACTGCACTATAATGTCTTGAAACTACAAATCCCGTGAAGCATTGCGAGGCTGTGGCAAACCAGAAGGCATGGCTTCCGGAAACAGAGGCATGATGGGAGTTGTAGTTTCTGCTCAGCCTGAATGGTGCAGCTCGTCTAGCCTTGTGTTTGTGCGATCCCTATCAATAAAATATAACGCAATAAAGTCATTTTCAGTCATTGAAATCTGCAGTTTTCCCTGGTAATTCTGCTGTGAAGGGTGACAACACACTTCAAATCTTTCTCATGCGTTGTCACCGATACACGAGCTTCCGGTGGTCACTTTGTCACACATTTAAATGTACAGTTGTTATTAAACTATTCCCTGGTGATCCTGCCAGGAAAGGTCACTTCCTGACGTAGGGTGACAACGCTCTCCAAATGTGCTCATGTGTTGTCACCCTGTCATACAAGCTTTTATTGGCCGTTTCAACACATATTTGAATCTGCTGTTATTATCCAAATATTCCCTGGTGATCCCACCATGAAGGTCACTTCCTGTTGTAGGGTGACAACACTCTCCAAAATGTGCTCATGAGTTGTCACTATCACATGGGCTTCCAATAGTCGTTTCATCATACACAATGCGGGCGCAATCCGGAAACCGGCTCTGACAAGTGCCAGGCAGCCATTGCTGGAGGGCAAGTAGACGGGAAGTGGCTGCAAAGAGGCTGCAGGAGATCAGCAGCACCAAGAAGATGTAACAATGGAGGGATGCTTTTAAAACCATCACATTTTCTGAATTAGAATATGTCGAATGTTGGGCAGCGGGCGAGGGGCACATGCAATCAGCTCCTAAAGGGACATTTTTTTGTTGTCATTTTTTCAAATGACAATTTTTTTATTATTATTATTGCATTTTAGTGTAAATTTGAGATGTGACGTCTTTTTGACCCCAGATCTCATATATAAGAGGACCTGTCATGCTTTTTTCTATTACAAGGGATGTTTACATTCCTTGTAATAGGAATAAAAGTGACCCTTTTTTTTTTAAGTGTAAAATAAAATAAATAAGTAAAGAATTTCTTTTTTTTTAAACCCCCCCGTCCCGACGAGCTCGCGTGCAGAAGCGAACGCATACCTGAGCAGCGCCCGCATACGAAAAAGGTGTTCAAATCCACACATGTGAGGTATCGCCGCGATCGGTAGAGCGAGATCAATAATTCTAGCCATAGACGTCCTCTGTAACTAACATCATGCAACCTGTGGAATTTTTTAAACGTCGCCCATGGACATTTTTAAGGGTAAAAGTTTGTCGCCATTCCACGAGCGGGCGCAATTTTAAAGCGTGACATGTTGGGTATCAATTTACTCAGCGTAACATTATCTTTCACAATATAAAAAAAAATTGGGCTAACTTTACTGTTGTCCTTTTTTTTTTAAATTAAAACAAAGTGTATTTTTTTGCCCCAAAAAAATGCGCTTGTAAGACCGCTGCGCAAATACGGCGTGACAAGAAGTATTGCAATAACCGCCATTTTATTCTCTAGAGTGTTAGAAAAAAAGTATGTTTGGGGGTTCTAAGTAATTTTCTAGCAAAAAAAAATTGTTTTTAACTTGTAAACACAGATAGCTAGATTCAGAGAGGGCATCCTAACTTTGCGGCGGCGTAGCGTATCGTGTTTACACTACGCCGCCGTAAGTTAGCGAGGCAAGTACATGATTCACAAAGTACTTGCCTGCTAAGTTACGGCGGCGTAGCGTAAATCGGGCGGGCGTAATGGCGCCTAATTCAAACGACGTAAAATTTTCAAATTTCGACGCGGGAACGGCGGCCATACTTAACATTACTATTCCAGCTATTTGATGGAATAACTTTAGGCCTGATAATGCGTTACGTAAACGGCGTATCTGTACTGCGTCGGCCGGGCGTACGTTCGTGAATAGGCGTATCTAGTGATTTACATATTCTACGCCGACCGCAATGGAAGCGCCACCTAGCGGTCAGCCTAAAAATTACACTTTAGGATACGAGGGTGTAAGACACTTACGCCGCTCGTATCTGAGCCTAATTTAAGCGTATCTGGTTACCAGAATGCGCTTAAATTAGCGCCGACACAAATTCAGACTTAGGCTGGCGTATCTACTGATACGCCAGCCTAAGTCTCTCTGAATCTAGCTAAGAGTCTGAAAAAAAGGCTCGGTCCTTAAAGCGGGGGTTCACCCTTAGAGGGCACTTTTTCCCCTTAGATTCCTGCTCGTTTTCTCTAGGGGAATCGGCTATTTGTTTTAAAATATGTGCAGTACTTACCCGAGTACTTACCCGTTTACGAGATGCATCCTCTCCGTCGCTTCCGGGTATGGGCTGCGGGAATGGGCGTTCCTTCTTGATTGACAGGTTTCCGAGAGGCTTCCGACGGTCGCATCCATCGCGTCACGATTTTCCGAAAGAAGCCGAACGTCGGTGCGCAGGCGCAGTATAGAGCCGCACCGACGTTCGGCTTCTTTCGGCTACGAGTGACGCGATGGATGCGACCGTCGGAAGCCTCTCGGAAGACTGTCAATCAAGAAGGAACGCCCGCTCCCGAAGACCCATACCCGGAAGCGACGGAAGAAGATGCAGCTCGAAAACGGGTAAGTACTGCTCATATTTTAATACAAATAGCCGATTCCCCTAGACCGAACGAGCAGGAAGCTAAGGGGAGAAAAAAAAAATTTAATACATGGGTGAACTCCCGCTTTAAGTGGTTAAAGCGGGAGTTCACCCATTTATAAAAAATAAATTTTTCTCCCCTTAGATTCCTGCTCGTTCGGTCTAGGGGAATCGGCTATTTATATTAAAATATGATCCGTACTTACCCGTTTTCGAGATGCATCTTCTTCCGTCGCTTCCGGGTATGGGTCTTCGGGAGCGGGCGTTCCTTCTTGATTGACAGCCTTCCGAGAGGCTTCCGACGGTCGCATCCATCGCGTCACTCGTAGCCGAAAGAAGCTGAACGTCGGTGCGGCTCTATACTGCGCCTGCGCACCGACGTTCGGCTTCTTTCGGAAAATCGTGACGCGATGGATGCGACCGTCGGAAGCCTCTCGGAAGACTGTCAATCAAGAAGGAACGCCCATTCCCGCAGCCCATACCCGGAAGCGACGGAGAGGATGCATCTCATAAACGGGTAAGTACTGCACATATTTTAAAATAAATAGCCGATTCCCCTAGAGAAAACGAGCAGGAATCTAAGGGGGAAAAGTGCCCTCTAAGGGTGAACCCCCGCTTTAAAGGAACACTAAAGGTTCAATTTTTTTTTTTTTTAAATAACATTCATGTTATACTTACCTCCACTGTGCAGATCGTTTTGCACAGAGTGACCCGGATCCGTGTCTTCTGGGGTCCCTCGGCGGCTGTCTCGGCTCCTCCTCGCAAAAGCTTTCCACGTTCATGCGAGCTCCCTCGCATGGTGGAAAGCTTTTGCGAGCGCGCTCCCGTGATACAGCAGCGGCCATAGCCGCCGACTGTATCACTCGGCCCCGCCCCCCGGCGCGCCGCGTCATCCGCTGTGATTGACAGCAGCGCCAGCCAATGGCTGCGCTGCTATCAATCCGCCCAGCCTAGCCAATCAACGGCCAGGCTGGGAACCGAGCAGGATGACAAGCACGCGCCCGGGACTTTCGAACGGTGAGGTAAGTAAAACGGGGGCTCGGGGGGGGGGGGCGGTGCTGTCAGATGTTTTTTTACCTTAATGCATAGGATGCATTAAGGTAAAAAAACTTTTACCTTTACAAACCCTTTAAGTTGTTGTTTTTTGTATTTGAACAAAACATCCACTAGATGGAGCCAAAGATCTTCATTACACTTCTGGTTGTTACATTGGTGAAACTACTTCTCAGAAGATTGGTTATGTAGAAAGTAAGTATTTTTCTGCACTTCAGAATTTTGAATAGCGTTCAGGTTTTCTATCACACTCAGTGTTCCTCAACGTTAAATAATATTAAAAGAATAAACATTGAGGGGGCGTGGCCAAGATGGCAACCGAGCTGGACGTGTAGGAGCGGAGCTCTGCTGAAACGGAGGGGATTTCATCCTGTTTGCCTATCCTGTTCTGGTGGGGGCACCCCTCATCCTGCCTGCTGGTGTTGGCTGATGGTCCAGACCCGAAAAAAGCACAAGTGCGGGTCCCGAGCGGCCGTGAAAAGCCGATCGCCGCCTCATCACCCTCCGGCGGGGACCGCGCACGTGGAGAGGACCTCCAATATGGCGACACAGACTGCTGACGCTGGCCCGGCTCTCACTGCGGATGCTAACTTCTCGGCCCTGATGCAAGCCATCAATGGCTGCCAAGCAGCACTTACAGCCAAGATTGACTCCCTCCAGGCTGAGATGGGTCTCATGCGGCGTGACCAGGACAAGATCAGGGGCCGCGTGGCTGAGACGGAGCGCCGGTTGGGGGATGCTGAAGATGTGATCCATGATCACACTGCCACGCTCCACACGGTGCAAGTCAGGCTTAAACACCTGGAAGCCAAATCCGAGGACGCCGAGAACAGAAACCGACGTAATAACCTGCGGATTGTCGGTCTCCCGGAGGGGTCCGAGGGGTCAGACGCACCAGCCTTCACTGAGCGGCTCCTCCGAGGACTGTTCCCCCAGGCCGCATTCTCTGCGCACTTCGTCGTGGAAAGAGCCCACAGGATGCCGGCTGGCCGCGGGCCCCCGGGTGCCCCCCCGCGCACCTTCATATTCAAGCTATTGAATTACAGGGATCGCGACCTGGTGCTGCGGGAGGCACGGAGGATCGAGGCTGTCCGGTTTGAGGCCACCAGGATCATGTTCTTCCCGGACTTTGCGGTGGATACGCAGAAGCGGCGGAAATCCTTCGACACTGTGAAGCAGTCTCTCCGCGCCAGGAACATAAAGTACAGCATGATGTTCCCGGCCCGCCTGCGGGTAGTGGATGGCGAGACCGTGCGTTTTTTTACTGTGCCCGAGGAAGCTGCCAGATGGATCGACACCTTGCCACGCGGATGATCTGACTGTGCCTGTGAGTAGTATCCTGTTAGGCTGTCCCTCCCTGTTTGCCCCGGATCGTGCCCTCTAGGGTAGGAACTGTCTGCCTGGTGCCCTCAAGCATCCCTGCCTGAGCCCTGGGACCGGTGGGTGCCCCCCTGCTACGGCATGGCCTGGCCTATTCTGCCCCTGTGACATGACTCCCCTGCCTGACCCCCCCTGTTTCGGTACTGTTCCTGACCTGGGAAGGACTTGGCTGGGAGCTACTTGTCTGCCCTTTCCCCTAGGAGCTGATTCCAATGAACACACACTTCTGATACACCTCCTGCACTTGGGGGATTGGGGGCCTGAGGCTTGCTCTGGAGGGAGGGGGTGGTGGCCGGCTGCATGATCCGGGAATGGCATGGGAGGATACTATGTGTTGGTATATCTCTTTTTGTTTTAATGTTCAGGCTGGGTTATAGTACTGAGCTTATTTTGATTGTTTGGTGGGAGGGCTGGGGTGAACTTTGCCTCGGAACGGCCCACCTGCGTCTGACTGTCATGGATCCTCACCACGTGGTGCTTGCTATTGTAAGGACCTAGTTAAGAACATTGCCCCAGGCTAAGCCAGGAGACTACCTATTTTTCTTTTTTTGGAGTCCTGCTCCGTTGGCGGCACCTCTGCTGTTCACCTGTGCACCTAGTGCTCGGACTGCACTTGCCTGCTTGACTGATGTTCACGGCCCTATGTGGTGTATAACCACCTTTGTTGGGGGGATCAAGGTGCATTCTGGTTTTGATGAATGTACAGGGTGGGGGGAAGTTGGGGATGTTAACGTTTTAAGCTTTCTTTTGGTTTTTCTTTTCTTTTTCTTTGTTTTCATATGGTTTGAAGGAATAGATACTGTGCTCAAGTTTCTTCAGCACTACTCCCCGGACGTCTGTATACTACAAGAGACACATCTAGTGGGTGGCAGGATTCTCAGCCTGCGTAAACCATGGGTGGGGCACTACTATCATGCCACCCACTCTAGTAGGGCCAGGGGGGTTAGCATTCTTATTCGTAAGTCCCTAACGTTTGAGCTGCTTGACCTGCATCTGGACCCAGAGGGAAACTATGTAGTGGTACACGCCGTGATGGCTGGTATGCCGATGGTTCTGGTGGGCCTGTACAGTCCCCCCCCCTGCTAGTATTGGTCTCCTAAATAGGATTGTTCAGCTAGTAGCGTCCTATTCTGCCGCTGCGGTCCTCTTGGCGGGGGATTTTAATATGGTGCCCTGCCCAAACTTGGACAGGATGTCCTCTAGCTCTGCAACTGACTCCCCGCTCTCTAGGTGGGCGGAGGCAGTTGGCCTTACGGATGTTTGGAGGTGGAGGAACCCGGGGGTTAAAAGCTTTACGTGCAGCTCAGCCACCTATGCAGCCATGTCGCGGATCGACCTCATGTATGCCAGCAGCCCTATGTTAGCTAAAGTACAAGAGATTTCTGTGCTCCCGAGGGGAATATCAGATCATGCCCCCATCTTACTTCGACTACATACGGGCCTGGCCCCCGGGGGCGGCCTTTGGCGCCTTTCGAGGTACTGGGTTTCCGATGAGAGGATAGAACCTGAAATGGAGTCTAGTATAGCCGAATATTGGTCTTCCGATGCTCCGGGAGCCGAGTCTCCGGAGCGCTGGGAGGGGTTCAAGCTTTTAGTTCGAAATAAATACCAGTCCCTTATTCAATCTGTTCGCGCGTCCTCCCGGGCCTCGCTTGCCCAGGCGGAGGAGAAGGCTCAGTCGTTGGAGACGCAGTATGCTGAGGAGGGGGGGGAGCAGAAGAGGGCGGATCTTCAAGTGGCGGTGCGGGAGGCTCAACTCCTTAGACTGACGGCGGCTAAGAAACAGCTCCTGCATCAGTCTCAGAGAGTGTTTGAGCAGGGGGAAAAGACGGGACGGCTGCTAGCGTGGATCTCTAGGGACCCGACCAACTCAGTTCCCATAGCTGGTATCCGGACTGTGTCAGGAGACCTGGTATCTGACCCTGGTGAGATAAATGCCTGCTTTGCTACCTACTATGAGGGGTTGTACTCGTCTAGGGTCGATTATTCTCCGGATGAACTACACTCCTTCTTAGATGACCTGGTCTTCCCTGCTCTTTCGGAGGAGGCTCGCGCGTCACTGGACGCTCCGATCACTCTGAAGGAGGTCCGGGGGGCGATTGCCTCCCTGCAGGCCGGGAAGACCCCTGGAGATGACGGCCTGCCGGCCGAATTCTTTAAGACCCACGGGGCCACCCTGGGAGCGCGATACCGAGGGGCCCTACTGACCTCCCTCCGGAGACACTCATTGCCCCCCTCCATGCAGCGGGCAGTTGTCGTGGTGATTCCCAAACCGGGGAAGGACCCTGCACTCTGCTCGTCGTACAGACCGATTTCGTTATTGAACGTTGATGCAAAGATATTTACTAAGGTATTGGCGAATCGGCTCGGTACAGTGATACTTTCTTTGATTAATGGGGACCAGACCGGATTTATGCCGGGCAAAGGGACAGACATAAATTTACGAAGGCTGTTCACGGTTATTGATCGGGTGGCCGGGAGGGGGGGAGAGGAGGTTATTGCCTCCCTCGACGCCGAGAAGGCCTTTGACTCGGTGGAGTGGGAATACTTGTGGGAGGTCTTACAGAGATTCGGCTTGGGTCCACAGTTCATCTCTTGGCTCAGGATGTTGTACTCCAATCCGACGGCGAGGATTCGGACCAATGGCTCCCTCTCTGCATCCTTCCCACTCCACCGAGGTACAAGACAGGGGTGCCCTCTCTCCCCGGCCCTGTTCGCCCTTGCCATCGAGCCACTGGCTATTATGCTTCGCTCCATCCCCGAGGTTACCGGTATTACGGTCTGCTCTGTTGTCGAAAGGGTCTCTATGTATGCGGACGACACTCTCCTCTATCTAAACGACTCACACAGCTCCCTGTCCGCTGCGCTTTCGGTTATTAACACGTTTGGCCGGTTTTCCGGTATTCGGATCAACTGGGACAAGTCGGTCCTTTTTCCTCTGACGCGATCGCCCCCTCCCGATGATCTGCCGGCTCCGCTTCAGTGGGTCGACAGTTTTAAGTATCTGGGCATCATGGTTCGCAGAAACCTGTCTGAATACATCGAGGCCAATGTGAACCCTGTTCTCCAGAAGTTTCTCCAAAGATGCGCGGCCTGGAAGACCCTGCCTCTCACACCTGTCGGCAGGGTTAACTTGGTTAAAATGTCCTTCCTCCCTAAGTTTCTATACGTCTTCAGACATACACCGGTGACTATCCCCAAGTCATTTTTTGATAGACTGGATCAGGCGGTGGGTACGTTTGTCTGGCAGGCCTCGGTCCCAAGGGTGGGAAGGCCCATACTTCAGCTCCCCTTGTCGGAGGGCGGTTTAGCCCTTCCGAACTTTAGAAAGTACTATTGGGCGGCAGTGTTGGTATCCGTAAGATGGTGGTTTGCTCAGGATCACAACAACCCGTCTGTTACCCTTGAAGCAGCAATAATGGGATCCTATGCTGGACTGAGCAACTTGGTTTACCGGGGTGTTAGAGTGAGCGCCCAGATTACTGCACCAATGAGGGCCACAGTGGTGGTATGGAGACAGGTCTCGAGGCTACTGGTTGAGCCCGGATCTTTCTCCCCCCACGTCCCTTTGTGGGGCAACCCATCCCTGTCCCATATGAGGACTGTGCCGGATCCGCAGCTGTGGGCGCGATATAGCATTAAGACTCTGAGAGACATCATGCCGGAGGGTCGTTTGCTCTCTTTTGGCGTGTTAAAGGCTAAGTTTGGGCTTCCCCCCTGGATGTTCTTCAGATATCTTCAGCTTCGGCATGCGGTCCGGGCGCAGTTTCCGGATCCTATCAAGGTGGAGCCCCACTCGGTGGAGAGGCTCCTTACCTCCCGTGTAGTGGACAGGGTGCTCTCTTCTGTCTACCTTCGGCTGGCCTGTGCTGGGGGGCCCGGGGCCTCGCGGGCATTTTCAGCCTGGCAGCGGGACTTGCCGGCCCTCACATCGGAGGACTGGTCAGAGGGACTGCAGCAGTATATTCCCTTCATGATATCGGCAAAGGAGCGTTTTATCCAGTTGAAATTTATTCATAGGGTCTACTATACGCCTCAGAGGCTGGCGGTTATTTACCGCACCTCTGAGGATAAATGTCCCAGATGCAGCCAGGCCGTGGGGAACTTCATTCACATGGTCTGGCTCTGCCCGAAGATCCAGGAGTTTTGGCGGCTGGTGGCGGCAGAGATTGAGTCGATCGGCGGCGTGGCTGTTGGGCTGAACCCCTTAATCCTACTGCTGGGTATTACCGATAACCTCCCCACCTCCACACACAAAAAGCTTTTTATCTTCTATACAGCTTTCTACGCTCGCAAAGCGATCCTACTCCAGTGGAAGGCGACTGACCCGCCTGGTCTACCTGCCTGGCGGAAACTGGTGAATGACATCCTCCCCATGTATAAGCTCACGTACATGGGGCGTAACTGCCCCAAGAAGTTCGACAAGGTCTGGGGGGCCTGGGTGGCGGCCAAGAGGCTGACGGTATAATGAGTTTGGGTCTAGCTGCTTGCCCCCCCCTTCCCCGGGGCGGTCCCGGGGTTCCCCCTTACCCCTCCTGGGTCCGTGATTTGGGTTGGCGGAGCCCCCACGATCGGGTTCTTTGGTAGGGGTGTTATGCTTGGGAGACGCAGAGGGTGCACGGTGTGTTATGCGGTATGGTCACCACGTATGGCTTGCTGGATGGGATATGGCCCCCCCCCCCCAACCTCTCCCCTCTCCCCCTTCCTGCCCTCCTCTCCGGTCTGGATAAGTTTTCATGATGTCCTCTAAATGCAATTGTTTTTTTTTTTTTTTCCTGCACTGTCTGTAACCAATGGTTGGGCCTTGCGGCCCTCTTTGTATTATTTGAATGATATGAGCATGTAATCGTTTGATTTTCTTGAATAAATATTCCTTCTGTTAAAAAAAAAAAGAATAAACATTATACGGCCAAACGTTTGTGGACACTTGACTATCACACTTCTAGGAACTATCATTCCAAAACCATGAACATTAAATTGGTTGCAAACCCATTACAATCACTTTAACCTTCAGGTAAGCTTAGATTAAGGCTTACCTGTAGGTGCAAGAAATATCTCCCAAACCTAAAAGGTTTAGGAGATATTTGCAGAAATAGCGGCACCAATGTCTACGGCGCATGCCCCGTAGACATCGGGCGCAGGCGCACTGAGCATGCCGTTTCTTACGGCGATCATGTGTGACGTCATTACGGCTCCAGCCAGTCACAGCGCCGGAGTCGCGATACCCGGTGGTCACTCCGGGAGAGATGGCGGCGTCGGTGGAGGCAAACGAGGGCCACTGCGGGGGTTTCGATCTCAGGTAAGTAATTCATAATGAACTAGTATGCTATGCATACTAGCCAGGGGCGGACTGACCATTGGGGCACACGGGCACTGCCCGAGGGCCCCATGCCACTAGGGGGCCCCATCAGGGTTGCCAGGCTCAGTAAACCCAGGGACAGTATGTAAAAATCTGTGTTTTTTTTACATCTGTCCCTGATATGTCCAAAACCGACATGCTTTTGATGTGAAAATCCCGAGATTTTAGGTGCCCCGCCTCTGTACTGCCTCCTGGCTTGGTGGCCATCTGTAAGCCCGGGGGCCCCATAATCTTCTATTGCCCGGGCCCCATGAGTTGTCAGTCCGGCCCTGATACTAGCTCATTATGCCTTTGTCTTGCAGGGTGTATTTTTATTTTTTGTTTTACCGAGAGGGTTTACTTCCTCTTTATTATGGAGATGTGACCCTGCCTCATGGCTATAACAACTCTTCTTGGGAGACTTTTCACAAGATTTTGAAGGGTGTCTGTTGGGCTTCTTGCCAATTTAACCAAAGGAATGTTTGGGAAGTCTGATGATGGATGAGAAGGCCAATGGCCAATGGCATTTCAATTAATTCCAAAGGTGTTCAGTAGGGTTGAGGTCAGGTACTGACGATGGAGGAGAAGACATGGGGCCAGATTCACAAAGAGATACGACGGTGTATTATCTACAGATACACCATCGTATCTCTGACTTACACTGGTCCTATCTATGCGCCTGATTCATAGAATCAGATACGCATAGATAGGACTAAGATCTGACAGTGTTACACTGTGTTACACTGTCGGATCTTTTTTTCAATTTAAAAATGGCGCCGGGGGCGTTCCCGCTGATTTACGATAAATAATATGTAAATCAGCGAGATACGCAAATTCACGAACGTACGCGGACCCGACGCAGTCTTCTTACGACGTTTCCGTAGCGGCGTACCCGTCGTATACTTACCCCTTCTTTTATCAGGCGCAGCCAATGTTAAGTATAGCCGGCGTTCCCGCGTCGAATTTGAATTTTTTAATGTCGTTTGCGTAAGTCGTTCTCGAATACGGACGGACGTCGTTTACGTAAGCGTCGAAACCACTGACGTCCTAGCGACGTCAGTGGGAGCAATGCACGCCGGGAAATTTCGCGGACGGCGCATGCGCATTTAAATCCGCGCGGGAACGCGCCTGATTTAAATAGTACACTCCCCTAGCCGCGGAATTTGGAATCCGCCGGGGGATTTAGGATCCGCCGTCGCAAGTTTGGAGGTAAGTGGTTTGTGAATTAGCCACTTGCCTCCTAAACTTGCGGGAGCGGATCTTAATTCACGTAGATCGAGCGGATCTATAGATCCGCTGAGCTACGTGAATCTGGCCCATGATCTCCAAGGTGCTCAGTAGGGTTCAGGTCAGGTACTGATGTTGGATAAGAAGACTTGATCCCCAAGGTGTTCAGCAGGGTTGAGGTCAGGTCCTGATATTGGATAAGAAGACCTTATCCTAAAGGTGTTCAGTAGGGTTGAGGTCAGGTCCTGATGACGATTGAGAAGACCTGATCCCCCAAGGTCAGTAGGGTTTTCATCAGGTCCTGATGTTGGATGAGAAGACCTGATCCCCAAGGTGCTCAGTAGGGTTGAGGTCAGGTCCTGATATTGGATAAGAAGACCTTATCCTAAAGGTGTTCAGTAGGGTTGAGGTCAGGTCCTGATGACGGATGAGAAGACCTGATCCCCCAAGGTCTTCAGTAGGTTTTAGGTCAGGTCCCGATGTTGGATAAAAAGACCTGATCATATAGGTCTTCCAAAAGTAGGGTTAAGGTCAGGTCTTTCTGCAGGACACTCAAGTTCCTCCACACCAAACGATATCTTCATGGAGCTGGCTTTGTACACAGGGGCACGGTCATGCTGGAACAGAAAAGGGCCTTCACCAAACTGTTACTACATGGTTGGAAGAACACGGTTGTCTAAAATGTCTTTGTATTTGCCAATTTAACCAAAGGAACGGTTGAGAAGTACTGATGTTGGAGAAGACCTAGCTTGCTATCAGATTTCCAATTGATCAACTTTATTAATTTAAATTACATTTATTAATTTTATTTATGGTGTTCATTGGGGTTGAGGTCAGGGCTCTGTGCAGACCACTCCAGTTCCTCCAACCTAAGCAGGTGAAACCACATGTTTATGGAGCTGGCTTTGTACATAGGAGCACATTCATGCTGGTACAGAACAGCCTTCACCAGTGGCCTCACTAGGGGCTGGCTATTGGGGCTATAGCCCTGAATCTGGGTCCCATAGCCCAGATTCTCTTACCTAGGGTTGGCTCCAGGCTCCATCTGCTCAGCTAGTGGTGGGGAAGGAACATGACTAGTTAATGTTATCAGACACAATTTCTTATTCAGCAGTTTCCGACAATTTAATCATTGTCCCGATGTCCACTTCTATACCAATCTGCCGAGCAATGTAATTGTCAGTAAAAGCTGCCCCCCCCCCCCCCCCGATGTAAGGGGGAGGCTCTCTGGGGACCCTGATGTAAGGAAGGGGCTCTCTGGGGATGCTGATGTAAGGGGGGCTCTCTGGGGACCCTGATGTAAGGAAGGGGCTCTCTGGGCACCCTGATGTAAGGAGGGGGGCTCTGGGGACCCTGATGTAAGGGGGGCTCTCTGGGGACCCAGATGTAAGGAGAAGTCTCACAGGGGACCCTCATGTAATGGGGGGCTCTCTGGGGACCCTGATGTAATGAGGGGGGTTCTGGGACCCTGATGTAAGGAAGGGGCTCTCTGGGGATCCTGATGTAAGGGGGGCTCTTTGGGGACCCTGATGTAGGGGGGGCTCTCTGGATACCCTGATGTAAGGAAGGGGCTCTCTGGGGACCCTGATGTAAGGAGGAGGGCTCTCTGGGGAACCAGATGTAAGGAGGAGGCTCTCAGGGGACCCTGATGTAATAGGGGGCTCTCTGGGGACCCTGATGTAATGAGGGGGGTTCTGGGGACCCTGATGTAAGGAAGGGGCTCTCTGGGGATCCTGATGTAAGGGGGGCTCTCTGGGGACCCTGATGTAGGGGGGGGGCTCTCTGGGGACCCTGATGTAGGGGGGGCTCTCTGGATACCCTGATGTAAGGAAGGGGCTCTCTGGGGACCCTGATGTAAGGAGGAGGGCTCTCTGGGGAACCAGATGTAAGGAGGAGGCTCTCAGGGGACCCTGATGTAATGGGGGGCTCTCTGGGGACCCTGATGTAAGGAAGGGGCTCTCTGGGGATCCTGATGTAAGGGGGGCTCTCTGGGGACCCTGATGTAGGGGGGGCTCTCTGGGGACACTGATGTAGGGGGGGGGCTCTCTGGATACCCTGATGTAAGGAAGGGGCTCTCTGGGGACCCTGATGTAAGGAGGAGGGCTCTCTGGGGAACCAGATGTAAGGAGGAGGCTCTCAGGGGACCCTGATGTAATGGGGGCTCTCTGTGGACCCTGATGTAATGAGGGGGGGTTCTGGGGACCCTGATGTAAGGAAGGGGCTCTCTGGGGATCCTGATGTAAGGGGGGCTCTCTGGGGACCCTGATGTAAGGAAGGGACTCTCTGGGGACCCTGATGTAAGGAGGAGGGCTCTTTGGGGACCCTGATGTAAGGAAGGGGCTCTTTGGGGATCCTAATGTAAGGGGGGCTTTCTGAGGACCCTGATGTAGGGGGGCTCTCTGGGTACCCTGATGTGAGGAAGGGGCTCTCTGGGGAACCTGATATAAGGAGGAGGGCTCTCTGGGGACCCTGATGTAAGGAGGGGCTCTCTGGAGACCCTGATGTAAGGAAGGGGCTCTCTGGGGATCCTGATGTAAGGGGGGCTCTCTGGGGACCCTGATGTAGGGGGGGCTCTCTGGGGACACTGATGTAGGGGGGGGGCTCTCTGGATACCCTGATGTAAGGAAGGGGCTCTCTGGGGACCCTGATGTAAGGAGGAGGGCTCTCTGGGGAACCAGATGTAAGGAGGAGGCTCTCAGGGCACCCTGATGTAAGGAGGGGGGCTCTCTGGGGATCCTGATGTAAAGAGGAGGGCTCTGGGGACCCTGATGTAAGTGGGGGACTCTCTGGGGACCCTGATGTAAGTGGGGCGCTCTCTGGGGACCCTGATGTAAGGGGTAGGCTCTCAGGGAACTCTGATGTAATGTGGGGCTCTCTGGGCACCCTGATGTAAGGAGGGGGGCTCTGGGGACCCTGATGTAAGGGGGGGCTCTCTGGGGACCCAGATGTAAGGAGAAGTCTCACAGGGGACCCTCATGTAATGGGGGGCTCTCTGGGGACCCTGATGTAATGAGGGGGGTTCTGGGACCCTGATGTAAGGAAGGGGCTCTCTGGGGATCCTGATGTAAGGGGGGCTCTTTGGGGACCCTGATGTAGGGGGGGCTCTCTGGATACCCTGATGTAAGGAAGGGGCTCTCTGGGGACCCTGATGTAAGGAGGAGGGCTCTCTGGGGAACCAGATGTAAGGAGGAGGCTCTCAGGGGACCCTGATGTAATAGGGGGCTCTCTGGGGACCCTGATGTAATGAGGGGGGTTCTGGGGACCCTGATGTAAGGAAGGGGCTCTCTGGGGACCCTGATGTAGGGGGGGGGGCTCTCTGGGGACCCTGATGTAGGGGGGGCTCTCTGGATACCCTGATGTAAGGAAGGGGCTCTCTGGGGACCCTGATGTAAGGAGGAGGGCTCTCTGGGGAACCAGATGTAAGGAGGAGGCTCTCAGGGGACCCTGATGTAATGGGGGGCTCTCTGGGGACCCTGATGTAAGGAAGGGGCTCTCTGGGGATCCTGATGTAAGGGGGGCTCTCTGGGGACCCTGATGTAGGGGGGGCTCTCTGGGGACACTGATGTAGGGGGGGGGGCTCTCTGGATACCCTGATGTAAGGAAGGGGCTCTCTGGGGACCCTGATGTAAGGAGGAGGGCTCTCTGGGGAACCAGATGTAAGGAGGAGGCTCTCAGGGGACCCTGATGTAATGGGGGGCTCTCTGGGGACCCTGATGTAATGAGGGGGGGTTCTGGGGACCCTGATGTAAGGAAGGGGCTCTCTGGGGATCCTGATGTAAGGGGGGCTCTCTGGGGACCCTGATGTAAGGAAGGGACTCTCTGGGGACCCTGATGTAAGGAGGAGGGCTCTTTGGGGACCCTGATGTAAGGAAGGGGCTCTTTGGGGATCCTAATGTAAGGGGGGCTTTCTGAGGACCCTGATGTAGGGGGGCTCTCTGGGTACCCTGATGTGAGGAAGGGGCTCTCTGGGGACCCTGATATAAGGAGGAGGGCTCTCTGGGGACCCTGATGTAAGGAGGGGCTCTCTGGAGACCCTGATGTAAGGAAGGGGCTCTCTGGGGATCCTGATGTAAGGGGGGCTCTCTGGGGACCCTGATGTAGGGGGGGCTCTCTGGGGACACTGATGTAGGGGGGGGGGCTCTCTGGATACCCTGATGTAAGGAAGGGGCTCTCTGGGGACCCTGATGTAAGGAGGAGGGCTCTCTGGGGAACCAGATGTAAGGAGGAGGCTCTCAGGGCACCCTGATGTAAGGAGGGGGGCTCTCTGGGGATCCTGATGTAAAGAGGAGGGCTCTGGGGACCCTGATGTAAGTGGGGGACTCTCTGGGGACCCTGATGTAAGTGGGGCGCTCTCTGGGGACCCTGATGTAAGGGGTAGGCTCTCAGGGAACTCTGATGTAATGTGGGGCTCTCTGGGGACCCTGATTTAATTAGGGGCTCTGGTGTAAGTGGGGAGGCTCTCTGGGGACCCTGGTGTAAGGGGAGATCTGCACTCATATTTGTAACTATATATATATATATATATATATTATATACATGTGTATGCCCACCCAAGCGTATGACTTTCTTTACTTCACTGCTATGGGCTCTAGCCCCAGATCTTTTGTAGACCTAGCAACTAGTGTTGAGCAGAATATGCCATATTCGATTTCGCGATATATCTCGAATATATATTCGAATATTCGAGATATATTCGCTAAATTCGAATATTCGTGATATTTTATCGAAAGTAAATGATTGCGATTTTTCGCTATTGCGAATGCGAAAATAATTGCGATTTTTTGATAACTGCGGTAGGAGCACTCTGATTGGCTCAGAATATTCGTGATATTTTATCGAAATATCGCAACATGCGAATGCGATATTTATTGCGCAATTTCGAGAAATGCTGGAGGAGCGCTCTGATTGGCTCAGAATATTCGTGATATTTTATCGAAATATCGCAACATGCGAATGCGATATTTATTGCGCAATTTCGAGAAATGCTGTAGGAGCACTCTGATTGGCTCAGAATATTCGTGATATTTTACAATACAAAATAATTGCGAATATTCGGCAAATGCGGAAGGAGCACTCTGATTGGCTCAGAATATTCTTGATATTTTACAATACAAAATAATTGCGAATATTCGGCAAATGCAGAAGGAGCACTCTGATTCGCTCAGAATATTCTTGATATTTTACAATACAAAATAATTGCGAATATTCGGCAAATGCGGAAGGAGCACTCTGATTGGCTCAGAATATTCTTGATATTTTACAATACAAAATAATTGCGAATATTCGGCAAATGCGGAAGGAGCACTCTGATTGGCTCAGAATATTCTTGATATTTTACAATACAAAATAATTGCGAATATTCGGCAAATGCAGAAGGAGCACTCTGATTGGCTCAGAATATTCTTGATATTTTACAATACAAAATAATTGCGAATATTCGGCAAATGCGGAAGGAGCACTCTGATTGGCTCAGAATATTCTTGATATTTTACAATAGAAAATAAAAAGTGTTTTGCATTGGTGGTGATTCTTTACTCTATCCATCTGTCACAGCCGTTTGTCAATCAAACACCTTAAAGATTGAACACGTTCATGCTGCATGCTTTGGACTTTTTTTCACTTCACATATCAAAGACATTTTTATGAAAGATTATTTTTCTATTATTGGGACTATATTTCTTTATATATTTGTTTCACTGTGTATTTCACAAGTTATTTGCGCTTGCTTATTTTATAATTTGCCCACATGTCTTGTCACTAGACATATTTTTTATTCTTGTAGAGCGACTCCATTTTCTGTCTTGTATTAATTTATGTTGTATAACATTTTTGAGTTGCTGCTGTATTCTCCCCTTTTTTAAGGTATGCGCAATTTTTTCCTTCTTACAAAAAATAATAATATCAAACATACAAATATTCATAACATACACATACACAAAGCCCCCCCCCTTTTGCATCAGAGACAATCAGAGTTCTCCTACCACAGTTATCGAAAATTCGCAATCATTTTCGCATTCGCAATAGCGAAAAATCGCAATTTTTTTTTTTTCAATTTGGCAACATAAAAGGATCGCCTCAGCTTAGCTACTTGGCCCAGGGTCTCTAATCATACCAGCAATGCTTTTAGACGTCGATAGGATGTGATCTGTTTTAAAAATCAAATTGAAAAAATGCGAATATTCGGAATTGCGAATATTCACCGCGAAATTCGAAATATAGCGCGATTTCTCGAATATGCTATATTCGAGTCGAATATTCGCAATGCGAATATTCGTGAGCAACACTACTAGCAACGCCACTGGCCTTCACCAAACTGTTACCACAAGGTTGTAGGAGCAGTTTTTGTATGCATTAAGCAATAACAGTTCATTGACTAAAACCAAAGGGACAAAGCCAACCTCTAAAAAGTAGCTCCAGCCCGTTATTATTTCCCAACAAAATTTTACAATAAGCATTATGAAATCCTACAGGACGTGTTTTTCTGGCCTCCACAAAACCCACATTTATCTAACAGACTGCCAGACAGCAAAGCATGATTTATCACCCTAGACTGAATCTTTCCACTGCTCCAAAGGCGGCATGCTTTACACCACACTAGCCGGGAGTTGACATTGCTCATAGTGACCTTAGGCTCAGCATGGGCAGGCTCCTAGTTCGGACCAAATTTTGCTTGTTTAGGTGTTGGTCCCAATGCTGGATGTTTAGAACGTTTGTCAGGATCTGAACATCATAGACATAGTAGTGAGTTTGACACCTTTTTCTTCCACCGCCATTGGTTGTTAAGGAAGCAGCAAGTGCCTGCATCTGCCTTTTCCTTAGCAACCAATGACACTACCTAGCACCATTCATTTTCTGGCCAGGAAAAGAAAAAAAGAATATGGTGTTCTCCCAAATTCTATACCATCGGAATGGGGGGGGGGGCACATGCTCATCTTCCCCCTTTCTTGGCTACATACTTGGGTAAGAGTGCACCACAGTATGCATTTTAAGGCAGAACCCCACAAAAAAATTAAGAAAAAAAAAAAGATGGGGCCCCCACAAGTCCAAACCAGACCCTTATCCAGGCATTCCTCGGCCTGGCTGGCCAGTAAAAGGGGAAGGACAAGTGTGACAGGAGGGCCCGTGGAACCCAGAATCCCTTGGAAAGGTTGGGAAACCCTTGTTTCAGCTCCCCATGCACCTCTTATGTCTAAGTCACCCTGTGCCATCCTGGCACGGGGTGGCTGAGAAAAGATATCTTGGATTACTTAAAATGGGACAGTAATATTTATCCACAATATTTCCCAGGATAAATGTAAAGACTATTCTTGATTTGTTTGATTCTAAACTCAACATGTTAGTTGAGAGAGCTGATCACATTGGCCTCTGTACAATGTAGGGGACGGGCCGACTCCTACTGGAGCTCCTGCTATTGTGAGAAGGTGTCCTGTGTTTATACTTATGATAATGTATAATCTACTCTGGGAAGCTCGGTGACAAGTCTGACCTGTAGTGAAATCCTGATTTATCATAACAATGCCCAGGAGGGCACGGAGTCACATCGGCTGCTTTAAGGGATTAGTTAATTAGCTCATGTTAATATATGTTTCTGGTTACAGGTGTATTGTTAGAGTAATATGAGCAGGAGGTAAGAACCTCCTCCTCCTCAACTGTATATACTGTAAGACTTGTATCTTGGTTCTAATAAACAGTTCATGTTCAGCAAACAAATGAGTATTGTCTTGTTTGTTGTTGATAGCGGTTGGAATATCTGATATCTATATTCAGACTGGGAGGAAGTGATATATGACGAAAGCACTCAAGCGGAGTTGTGGGACGTTTCGTTACAACAAGCATTGAATTTAATGAGTGGCTCATAGAAGCAGATGTTTTATGTTGATGTAGCACCCTGATGTTTAGGCAGGGTGCCTATTAAATATATCTGCCAAGTGATAGTTGCCTTGGACACTCGATAGGAGGTCAATTCACCCTAATTCTGGAATTGCTGTACTTCTCTCTTCTGTCACTACGTGGCCAGGTATCTGGTGGCATTAGATAAGACAAGGGCATTGCAAGGACAGATTAGGAATGAAGGGGGTGTCCCAACCAATGGGCAGGGATTTTCTTGGGTCCCCTGACCTGCAAGGAGAGCCTATTTATTTGGGTGGAGTCAGGTGATCAGGGTTCAGTGCCACCTGGACGACTGTCTGGGTGGACGTGTGTCGTATTGCCCGGGTTGCTAGGCCATAAGCTTTGGGCCTATGCCAGGGACATCTGGCTGCTAGACTGTCTGAGAGCCTATCCAGAAGCAAGAGAGCAGCGTAGGGTTGGGACTGTGGCTTGCAGTCCAACCAGAAGTAACGGTTGCACTGGCTGGGAAACCAGTTGTGGTCGGAGGTTCCACCTTGTTACCGGAGACCATTGTGAGTAATCTGAGGCCATTACCAGAGCAGACTTATCGCCAGCCGGGGACAGTAAAGAAGTGGGAAAACTTCAGCAAGTGCCAACTCTGGGACCCAGCGGGATAGCAGAGGTGACGCTTGTGGAGTGCTAAGCCAAAGACCTAACGTGTCAGCAAGGGTGAAGCTTGAGAAGTATCTGTGGGTGCCAAGCCAGGGACCTAACGTGTCAGCAAGGGTGAAGCTTGAGAAGTATCTGTGAGTGCCAAGCCAGGGACCCAACATGTGAGCAAGGGTGAAGCCTGAGAAGTATCTGTGAGGGCCAAGTCAGGGACCTAACGTGTCAGCAGGGGTGAAGCTTGAGAAGTATCTGTGAGTGCCAAGCCAGGGACCCAGCGGTGAATCGTGGTCGACGCTTGAGGACAGTGGCGATCGTCCATAGAGGGCGCTGGAGCGCCGCCCCCTCTGGCTCTCACCGCCACTGAGTCTAATAACATAGATTCATGCATTGCACGGATCTATGTTATTATCGCCGCTGTTCTATTCAGATGGTCGGCGCTCATGTCCGGCTATCTGAATAACGGCAGCTGGTTGGCTGCACGGAAGTGCCAACGGCTCTGATAGGCTTTTCCGAGTACAGCCCTCGGGTCCCGGAAGCTTATACAAGGAACGCACTAGGGATGTGCTCCTTGTATAAGACTGGCAGGCGTCTCAGCCAATCAGGTTCACCGGTTCTGGTAACCTGATTGGCTGAAGCGTCATCAAAGGCGGGAGAAGACATCGAGGGACGGTGGAAGCAGGATAGCTGACCCCAAAAAGGTAAGTGCCGGGCTGAAATGGGGAGGGGGCATTTTACAGGGCACAGTGGCAGCATTTAACAGGGCACAGTGGCTACAATTGATGGGCACAGTGGTGACAATAATTGATGGGCACAGTGGTGACAATTGATGGGCACAATGGTAACGTTTGATGGCATGGCACAGTGGCTGCGTTTGGCATGGCACAGTGGTGACAACAATTGATGGGCACAGTGGTGACAATTGATGGGCACAGTGGTGACAATTGATAGCACAGTGGCTGCGTGTAATGGCATGGCACAGTGGCTGCGTTTGATGGCATGGCACAGTGGCGACAATTGATGGCACAGTGGCGACAATTGATGGCATGGCACAGTGGCTGCGTTTGATGGACACAGTGGCTGCAATTGATGGGCACAGTAGCTGTGTATGATGGGCACAGTGGCTGCAATTGATGGGCACAGTAGCTGTGTATGATGGGCACAGTGAGGCTGCAATTGTTTTTTTTGTTTGTTTGCGCCCCCCCAAAAATTTGGAGCACCACTGCTTGAGGAACATACTGAGTGTTAGTTTGGAAGAGCTCAGGGGATCCAGTGGCAGTGGATCAGTAAGTCTAATGAAAGACTGAGAGCTCAGTAGAGTGAAGCTCTACAGTCTACACAGTAGGAGATTGTAGAAAAAGTGAGAGAGTTCATTCCAAACTTTGTTAGAAACTGTTACAAGACTGTTGCCATAGGATGCAGATGTGTTGTCTGTCTGGATGCCTTTCCATGTATGGCTGTCTGCCTGTAGAGGTCTCGAAGTCTGTCAGTTGACATTGCATCTACTTGAGGGTGTCCTGTCCCTGACCCTCTCTCCCTCAGTTCTGTTTTAACCACTTAATGACCGAGCCTACTTTTCAGATGTGTTTACAAGTTAAAAACATTTAGTTGTTGCTAGGAAATTACCGTATATATCGGCGTAAAATCAGGGGAAAATCGGGGGTGCGCGATATACGCCGATACTGCTGTTCCCGGATGCCACCGAAATAGACAGAGCCGAGTGTACTGCGCACTCGGCTAGGCTCGGCTCCGCCCAGAGCCACGCGAGAGGAGCCGAACACACAGGAAATCCGGCTCCTCTCGGCTCGGCCGAGGCGCCTAATTCAAGAACAAACACCGCTGCAACCCCGGGCAAGGTGCGGACGGACCCCGCGAGGAAGCCGCAGACAGACACCTCCAAAGCCGCAGACGGACACCCACAAGGCTGGATGGACCCCGCGCAAGGAAGCCGCAGACGGACACCCACAAGGCTGGACGGACCCCGCGCAAAGAAAGCCGCAGACGGACACCCACAAGGCTGGACGGACCCCGCGCAAAGAAAGCCGAAGACGGACACCCACAAGGCTGGACGGACCCCGCGCAAGGAAGCCGCAGACGGACACCCACAAGGCTGGACGGACCCCGCGCAAGGAAGCCGCAGACGGACACCCACAAGGCTGGACGGACCCCGCGCAAGGAAGCCGCAGACGGACACCCACAAGGCAGGACAGACCCCGCGCAAGGAAGCCGCAGACGGACACCCACAAGGCTGGACGGACCCCGCGCAAGGAAGCCGCAGACGGACACCCACAAGGCTGGACGGACCCCGCGCATGGCCGCAGACAACGCCGGACAAGGCCGCTGATGGACAAAAATGTCCTTTTTTTTTTTTTCTTAAACTACCTTCCTAAGTTTGGGGTGCGTGTTATACGCCGGCGCGCGGTATACCCCGATAAATACGGTACTTAGAACCCCCAAACATTATACATTTTTTTTATAACACCCTAGAGAATAAAATGGCAGTCATTGCAATACTTTTTGTCACACCGTATTTGCGCTGCGGTCTTAGAAGCTCGCTTTTTTTTTTTTTTTTTAAATACACTATTTTGAATAAAAAAATAAGACAACAGTAAAGTTGGGGGGATTAGGATCTAGTACTCCTATAAGTGTTGAATATAAAGATTCTTCACACACCCATCTTGAGCAGAGGGAAGAACGGAGGAATGTGCCCTGTGGGGATATGGGGGATGTCAGAGACAAGCCTCTTTAGCACTTCCTGATTTTTGTTTCATCTATTTTTTTTTTTTTTATATTGTGAAAGATAATGTTACGCCAAGTAAATTGATACCCAACATGTCACACTTCAAAATTGCGCCCGCGTGTGGAATGACGACAAACTTTTACCCATGAAAAATCTTCATAGGCGACGTTTAAAAAAAAAATCTACAGGCTGCATGTTTTGAGTTGCAGAGGAGGTCTAGGGCTACAATTATTGCTCTCGCTCTAACAATCGCGGCGATACCTCACATGTGTGGCTTGAACACCGTTTTCATATGTGGGCGCTGCTCATGTATGCGTTCGCTTCTGTGCGCGAGCATGGCGGGACGGGGCGCTTAAATTTTTTTTATTTTACTTCATCTTATTTATTTTTACACTGTTTTAAAAAAAAAAAAAAATTGGTTTAAAAAAGCATGACAAGTCCTCTTGAATATGAGATCTGAGGCCTAGAGTCATGTCACAACCGAGTATAAAAAAGAAGGAGGAGCCTCTAAGTGTAGCAATATTTAACCACTTAAGCCCCGGACCAAAATGCAGCTAAAGGACCTTGCCCCTTTTTGCGATTCGGCACTGCGTCGCTTTAAAGCGGTAGTTCACCCCCCCCCCCGACACATTTTACCATCGAGACAGGCATTGTAGCGCGAGCTACAGTATGCCTGTCCCGATTTTTTTAACCCCGGACTCACCTTGTAATCGGACATCGTAGATTTCGGCTCCCGCGGGGAATGGGCGTGCCTATGGAGAGGGAGGATGATTGACGGCCGGCCCTGGCACGTCACTCTCCCCGAAGACAGCCGGAGTAGGTCTCGGCTCTTCACGGCACCTGCGCACAGGCTATGCGCACGCGTCGTGAAAACCAAGCCTATTTCGGCTATTTCCGGAGAAGCGTGACACGCCAGAGCCGGCCGTCAATCATCCTCCGTCTCCTCAGGCACGCCCATTCCCCGGTATCTTCGATGTACGACTACAAGGTGAGTACGGGGGTAAAAAATTCGGGGCAGGCATACTGTAGCTCGCGCTACAATGCCTGATAGGGTGAACCCCCGCTTTAACTGACAATTGCGCAGTCGTGCGACGTGGCTCCCAAACAAAATTTGGCGTCCTTTTTTCCCCACAAATAGAGCTTTCTTTTGGTGGTATTTGATCACCTCTGCGGTTTTTATTTTTTGCGCTATAAACAAAAATAGAGCGACAATTTTGAAAAAAATGCAATATTTTTTACTTTTTGCTATAATAAATATCCCCCAAAAAATATATAAAAAAAAAATTTCCTCAGTTTAGGCCGATACGTATTCTTCTACCTATTTTTGGTAAATAAAAATCGCAATAAGCATTTATCGGTTGGTTTGCGCAAAATTTATAGCGTTTACAAAATAGGGGATAGTTTTATTGCATTTTTATTAATTTTTTTTTTTTTTTACTACTAATGCCGGCGATCTTTTTCGTGACTGCGACATTATGGCGGACACATCGGACAATTTTGACACATTTTTGGGACCATTGTCATTTTCACAGCAAAAAATGCATTTAAAATGCATTGTTTACTGTGAAAATTACAATTGCAGTTTGGGAGTTAACCACAGGGGGCGCTGAAGGAGTTATGTGCAACCTCATTTGTGTTTACAACTGTAGGGGGGTGTGGCTGTAGGTGTGATGTCATTGATTGTGTCCCCCTATAAAAAGGATGACACGATCGATGCTGCCGCCACAGTGAAGAACAGGGAAGCCGTGTTTAGACACGGCTCTCCCCGTTCTTTCGCCCCGTGGGCCGATCGCGGGACTCGAGCGGCGATCGGGTCCCCGGGTCCCACAGCTTCGGACCGGGTCGCGGGCGGGTGTGCGCCCCCGACCCACGGCTGGGTACTAGTACAGGACGTACCTGTACATACATGTGCCCAGCCGTGCCATTCTGCCGACGTATATGTGCAGGAGGCGGTCCTTAAGTGGTTAATGAAGATACAACATTTAGCATCATATTGCTACACTTATGCCCTGTACACACGATCGGAATTTCCGATGGGATAAAATCTGATTGAATTTTCCGTCAGAATTCCGTTCAAGGTGTCTTGCATACACACTATCAGACCAAATTCGGACCGTCCAAAACGCAGTGACGTAAAAAAACACGACGACGAGCCGAGAAAAATGAAGTTCAATGCTTCCAAGCATGCGTCGACTTGATTCCGAGCATGCGTGGTGTTTTTTTCCCCCACAGACGATAGGATTTTTCCCCCCCCCCATCGGAAAATAAAACATAAAACGTGTTCTATTTCTAAACTCTGACGGGAAAAAAAGTCCGATGGGGCCCACACACAATCGGAATATCCGATGAAAAAAATTCCGTCTGACTTTTTTCATCGGAAATTCCGATCGTGTGTACAAGGCATTAGAGGCGCCTCTCTTCTCTTTTATACTCTGTAAAAAAATGCTTTGATATACAAGTGCTTTGGATTACAAGCATGTTTCTGGAACGAATAATGCTCACAATCTAAGGTTTTACTGTATAGATATATCTCGGAACAAGAGTGAAGATTGGAGGAAAGGATGGCGGGACGGGAGCGTAAAGCCACTCTCGTTCAGAGATCTTTAAATCTAAGAGCCTCTTAGGTGTTTTGGACGCTTGGTCCCCCTTCTGCAACCATTGGTTCCTCCCGCCATCCCCTCCATCACCACTGGGGCAGATTCAGGTACCTGCGCGCCTAGTTACGGCGGCGCAGCGTGTTGTATTTACGATACGCCAACGCAACTTACAGGAGCAAGTGCAGTATTCACAAAGCACTTGCTCCGTAAGTTGCGGCGGCGTAGCGTAAATGGGGCCCGCGTAATTCAAATGTGGAAGGGGGGGGGGGGCATGTTTTATGCTAATGTGTTATGACCCGACGTGATTGACGTGTTTTACGAACGGCGCATGCGCCGTCCGTGGACATATCCCAGTGTGCATTGCTCTCAAGTACGCCGCAACGACGTATTGGTTTCGACGTGAACGTAAATTACGTCCAGCCCTATTCGCAAACGACTTACGCAAACTACGTAAAAAATTCAAATTTCGAAGCGGGAACGACGTCTATACTTAACATTGGTTGCGCCTCCTAATAGCAGGAACAACCTTACGCCGAAAACGACTTACGCAAACGACGTAAAAAACTACCGCCGGGCGCACGTACGTTTGTGAATTGGCGTAACTAGGTAATTTGCATAATCTACGCCGAAAACGACGGGAGCGCCACCTAGCGGCCAGCGTGAGAATGCACCCTAAGATACGACGGCGTAAGAGACTTACGCCAGTCGCATCTTAGGCTAATGTCGGCGTATCTTGCTTTCTGAATACAGAAAGAAGATACGCCGGCGCAGCTTTGAATTTACGTGGCGTATCTATTCTCTCTGAATCTACCCCAACTAGATACAACAGTGACGTAGGCGTGAGCAGAAGGAACCATAGCAAGTGCAGGGGGGGTGGGATCTAATACTCCTGGAAGTGTTGGATGTGAAGATTCTTCACACGCCCGTCTTGAGCAGAGAGAAGAACGGAGGAATGTGCCCCGGGGGGGGGGGGATGTCAGAGACAAACCTTTTCTTTAGCAGTTCCTGATTTTTGTTTTATCCATTTTTTTTTAAAACCACAACCTAATTGCAAAACTTTACATTTGTCAACACTAAAAATGTATGTGGCAATGAACTTCTCTTATGTGCTTCCTGTTGGTCTGTTCAATATACCACTAAAAGGTGATGTGTTGTAATTGTTAGTTACACCACTGAAAGCACTTTATTAGGGGGGGGGGGGGGGGGGGGACTGTTGATCCTGCCAGAAATCTTGCAAATTAAAAAACTTCCTGTGCTTTCTCTAGAGCAGGGGGTAGGCAAACTTTAAAAGGTTAAGATCTACCTGGGGAACTCAGATCCCTGGAGAAAGGGGGGGGGGGGGGGGCACCCTTAAAAAAAAAAGTATCAAGTGAGCAAAAAAAAACCCAGCATTAAGTCCTGTGCCCCCCCCTCCCCTTCACATCACCCCCCTCTCAAGGGATCCCCCCCCCACCATAGGGTCCACAGCCCCTCCTACTATTGCAGTGTGCCATTCCCCTCCCCCCAAAGCAGTGTCTTCTGTCCTCCTTCACATGACCCCCTCCACTTTAGTGTCCTCTGCACCCTTCACATACCCCCACTGTAGTCTCCATTGCCCCCCCCTCCCCAAAGCAATGTCCTTTGTCCCCTTCACACCCTCCCCTCCCATTATAGTCTACTCGGTCCCTTTTACATCCCCTCCCTCCCCACTGTACTCTCCTCTGCCCCCCCCCTTCCACAAAAAAGCAATGTCCGCTGCCCTTCACATCCCCCCTCTCCAAAGCAATGTCCTTTGTCCTCTTCACACCCTCCCCCCATTGTAGGCTACTCTGTCCCTTTTACACCCCCCACTGCAGTTCCCTCTGACACCTTCACCCCCCCCCCCCACTGTAGTCTCCTCTGCCCCCTTCACACACCCCCTCCCCAAAGCAATGTCCTTTGTCCCCTTTCACACACCCCCCCCCCACTGTAGTCTCCTCTGCCCCCTTCACACACCCCCTCCCCAAAGCAATGTCCTTTGTCCCCTTTCACACCCCCCCCCCATTGTAGTCTACTCTGTTACTTTTTTTACACCCCCCCCCCCCCCCACTGTAGTGCCCTCTGTCACCTTCACACACACACCCACTAGTCAGTCTCCTCTGCCCCCCACCCCCAAGCAATGTCACTATATATATATATATATATATATATATATATATATATAAACACTGATCGGTCTCCTCCCCCTATAGTTAGAACATACTGAGGGAACACAATTAACCCCTTGATCGCCAGCTAGTGTTAACCCCTTACCCACCAGTGACATTTATACAGTAATTTGTGATTTTTTTTTAGCTCCGATCGCTGTATAAATGTTATTTTCGCAGTAATCAGTGCATTTTTATAGCACTGTCCCTGTAAAAATGACAATGGTCCCAAAATCGTGTCAAAAGTGTCCGCCATAATGTCGCAGTCACGATATAATAATAAAAAAAAAATATTAAAATAAAAATGCTATAAAACCGATCCCCTATTGGATATGCAATTAGCGGACCTCCAGATGTTGCAGAACTACAAATCCCATGAGGCATAGCAAGACTCTGACAGCCACATGCATAACACTCAGAGGCAGAAGCATGATGGGACTTGTAGTTTTGCAACAGCTGGAGGCCAGCTAATTGCATATCCCTGCCCTATTGTTTAGATGCTATAAGTTTGGTTTGCGCAAATCAATAAACGCTTATTGCGATTTTTTTTTACCAAAGATATGTAGAAGATCGGCCTAAACTGAGGAAAAAGTTTGTATCAATTAACGCTTATTGCGTTTTTTTTTTCTTTACCAAAAATATGTAGACGAATTAGAGGTCGACCGATATGGGTTTTTCTCTGGCCGATGCCGATATTTAGAAATCTGGCCGGCCGATGGCCGATATATGATGCCGATTTTTGCGGCCGATATTTTTTTGGTGGCACTGGAAGATGGCATTGGCAGGTTTCACTTATTGGCACTAGCAGATGGCACTGATTGGCAGGTGGCACTGACTGGCAGGTGGCACTAATTGGCACTGGCAGATGGCACTGGTTGGCATTGGCAGGTGGCACTGGATGGAAGGGGGCACCAATTGGCACTGGCAGATGGCAAGTGGCACCAATTGGCACTGGCAGGTGGCAAAAAAAAAAAAAAAAAAAAAAGTGTCAGACCCCCCTCTCCCTCCAGTATAGACACTACCCCCTGCCTCCCGTAGTACAGACACCAGAGATCGGTGTGTCCCACGAGCGCAGGCCCCTCCTCCTCTGTGGGTGTAAACAGAGAGGAGAGGCGCCGCGCTGGGTGTACCAAGATGGCCGCGGCTCCGGAGCTAGGCCGAAGCCGCGGCCTTTCCTGATGCTGTGACCGCGGCGGCAATCCGCAGATTGCCGCCGCGGTCACAGCATCAGAAAAGGCCGCGGCTTCGGCCTAGCTCCGGAGCCGCGGCACCGCTAGCGGCCATGTAAAATATCGGCCTAATTTGGATACGAATCGGCCGATGCCAATTTCTCCAAAACGCCAAATATCGGCCGATATATCGGTCGACCTCTAAGAAGAATACGTATCGGCCTAAACGGAGGGATATATTTTTTGGGGGATATTTATTATAGCAAAAAGTAAAAAATATTGCATTTTTTTCACAATTGTCTCTCTATTTTTGTTTATAGCGCAAAAAATAAAAACCGCAGAGGTGATCAAATACCACCAAAAGAAAGCTCTATTTGTGAAAAAAAAGAAAGAAAAAAAAGGACGTCAATTTTGTTTGTGAGCCACGTCGCACGACCACACAAATCTGCAAAAAGTGGCCTGGTCATTGGGCAGCAAAACCCTCCAGGGCTGAAGTGGTTAATACAGCTTTAGAATACCTTAAATAGCCAGCAGTGAGAGGTTGATTTAGACCCCTTTCACACTGGGGCGGTTTGCAGGCGCTATTGCGCTAAACACCGCGCCTGCAAACCGACCTGAAACAGCGGCTGCTGTTTCTCCAGTGTGAAAGCCCCGAGGACTTTCACACTGGAGCGGTGCGCTAGCAGGACCGCTTCCCAAAAGTCCTGCTAGCCGCATCTTCGGAGCGGTGTGTTTAGCGCTCATTCCTATTGAAAGCGATGGGAAACCGTAGTTAATGCGCCTCTGCAGAGGCGCATTACCGGAGGTATTAACCCTTTTTCGGATACTAGCGGGGGGTTAAAACCGTCCGCTAGCGGCTGAATACCGCCGCAATTCTGACAGTAAAGTGCCGCTTTACCGCCACCGCACCTTCCGCCCCAGTCTGCAGAGGCGCATTACCGGCGGTATTAACCCTTTTTCGGACACTAGCGGGCGGGTAAAACCGTCCGCTAGCAGCCGGATACCGCCACAATTCTGACAGTAAAGCGCCGCTTTACCGCCACCGCACCAGTCTGCAGAGGCACATTACCGGCGGTATTAACCCTTTTTCCGACACTAGCGGGGGAGGGGGGGTAAAACCGTCCACTAGCGGCCGGATACCGCCGCAATTCTGACAGTAAAGCGCCGCTTTACCGCCACCGCACCTCCCGCCCCAGTCTGCTGAGGCGCATTACCGGCGGTATTAACCCTTTTTCGGACACGGGCGGGTAAAACCGTCCGCTGGCAGCCGGATACCGCCGCAATTCTGACAGTAAAGCGCCGCTTTACCGCCACCGCACCAGTCTGCAGATGCACATTACCGGCGGTATTAACCCTTTTTCCGACACTAGCGGGGGAGGGGGGGGGTAAAACCGTCCACTAGCGGCCGGTATGCGCCGCTTTACCGCCACCGCACCTCCCGCCCCAGTGTGAAAGGGGTCTTAGGTCTTAGCAGCAGAGGACCATGTTGGGTTGTAAAAACCGACAACAAAACTTGATAAATCCCCCATTAAATAAATAAAAAAAGTATAAAAGATAGAGAAACAAAATGGATTAAGTTCAGTCTGACTTTAAGTGAAAATAAAAGCCACACTTTTTGTTAAAAACAACAAAAACAAATAATGCCATTTTCAGTTCTGAACTTCACATTCAGTTTTTCGCCCAATATATACACTTCATTAAATTATTAATTACAACATTAAAAAGTCCTAGGGAGCGGAGAAGAGGAACATGGCGGTTGATTTTCAGGGTTTATAGCTGTGGATGGGGGCGGTCAGCGAGAGTTGGCCGTTGGGGGTGATCTCGCTGGCGTTGTCCTCCAGGAGGCCGGAGACGTCGGCGTTGGGAATGCTGTCATGGTAACTGCTGAAACTGATGTTGTCCTCCTTCAGCTCGATGGTCCAAAAGGGAGCGTTGAGCTTGCGGTTCCGATACTCCCTATAGACGTACACGCCGCCTACGAATCCCATGAGCAGGACCACCACGATTAAAATCACCGCCAGGATGATGATGTTGAACTGAGTCCAGGACATGTCCGCCATGGCGGAGGTACCGTTATTACCGGGGGACGTGGTCACCTCAATAGTCTGTAATGTTGTAGACTGACTTTTGCTGGATAAAAGAATCTCCGCCGTTGTGGCCGTTGTGACGGCAGCAGTTGCGCTTGTGATGTATTTCTCCTTGGGGGTCGCAGAGCTTTCTGGAACTATAGACAAAAAGAAGAGAAGTAAAGTAAGAAACATAATAGAGTTGTAGCAAGTGGTGTACACAATGTGACTACTGTTATACTTTCTATTCAGGATCTAAAGAGACGCCGTCACCAGCCCATTCAGGTCACAGCGACACCAGAATCGCTAGGATGGGCGCAAAACAAAAGCAGTGACCTCACCCGCTCTGTTATGTGACAACACTCACGCCTAGTCCCCAGCTATTACATACTGTCCCATACTGAGGAGAGATTGGGAGGGGGACGGGAGAGGGAGACAGACAGACAGAGAAAGAGGGAGAGAGAGAGAGGGACAGAGAGGGAGGGAGAGAGAGAGAGGGACAGAGAGGGAGGGAGAGAGAGAGAGGGACAGAGAGGGAGGGAGAGAGAGAGAGGGACAGAGAGGGAGGGAGAGAGAGAGAGGGAGAGAGGGACAGAGAGAGAGGGACAGAGAGGGAGGGAGAGAGAGAGAGAGAGAGGGACAGAGAGGGAGGGAGAGAGAGAGAGAGGGACAGAGAGGGAGGGAGAGAGAGAGAGGGACAGAGAGGGAGGGAGAGAGAGAGAGGGACAGAGAGGGAGGGAGCGAGAGAGAGGGACAGAGAGGGAGGGAGAGAGAGGGACAGAGAGGGAGGGAGAGAGAGGGACAGAGAGGGAGGGAGAGAGAGGGACAGAGAGGGAGGGACAGAGAGGGACGGAGAGAGAGGGAGGGACAGAGAGGGACGGAGAGGGAGGGACAGAGGGAGGGAGAGAGAGGGACAGAGAGGGAGGGAGAGAGAGGGACAGAGAGGGAGGGAGAGAGAGGGACAGAGAGGGAGGGAGAGAGAGGGACAGAGAGGGAGGGAGAGAGAGGGACAGAGAGGGAGGGAGAGAGAGGGACAGAGAGGGAGGGAGAGAGAGGGACAGAGAGGGAGGGAGAGAGAGGGAGAGAGAGGGACAGAGAGGGAGGGACAGAGAGGGAGGGAGAGAGAGGGACAGAGAGGGAGGGAGAGAGAGTGACAGAGAGGGAGGGAGAGAGAGGGAGAGAGAGGGACAGAGAGGGAGGGACAGAGAGGGACAGAGAGGGAGGGACAGAGAGGGACAGAGAGAGAGGGACAGAGAGGGAGGGAGAGAGAGGGACAGAGAGGGAGGGAGAGAGAGGGACAGAGAGGGAGGGAGAGAGAGGGACAGAGAGGGAGGGAGAGAGAGGGACAGAGAGGGAGGGAGAGAGAGGGACAGAGAGGGAGGGGGAGAGGGACAGAGAGGGAGGGGGAGAGGGACAGAGAGGGAGGGGGAGAGGGACAGAGAGGGAGAGGGAGGGGGACAGAGAGGGACAGAGAGGGAGGGGGACAGAGAGGGAGGGGGACAGAGAGGGAGGGGGACAGAGAGGGAGGGGGACAGAGAGGGAGGGGGACAGAGAGGGAGGGGGACAGAGAGGGAGGGGGACAGAGAGGGAGGGGGACAGAGAGGGAGGGGGACAGAGAGGGAGGGGGACAGAGAGGGAGGGGGACAGAGAGGGAGGGGGACAGAGAGGGAGGGGGACAGAGAGGGACAGCCCATGTGTCCCTTATAATAGAAGATTTGTGGCATATTGATGATTTATAGAACATTAAAGGGGTTTGCATCCATTGGTGGATGTCTCGCAGGTGTGGAGTGGAATATCACAGAGATGACACACACAGAGGACGGATGAGGTGTACACCTAGAAATAGACTGAACAGTCAGCACGTGGAATGTAATGGGTGTGACGGTGATGACAAATCTATGGAATGCACTGATAGGACAATACCTGTCCCTGAAATGTACAATACTAAAAGAAATGTTATCCTGCCTGTATTCTTGTGAACAGATGACTTCCTGTGCTGCACGCTTACCAGTTCCATGGTTTGCAAATGTGTCTGGACTACAGAACCCCTCCCTCCTATGGAACAAATGAAGGAAAAGATGTTTGTAGTCCAAATGAGGAGAGCAGCCTAGGGTGACACCGCTGTTGCTCCTCCATAGATACAGTGCAGGGAGTGAGCGTGGTCACCCTAAGACAGGAAGTGTGTTACTGGCAGGATCAGAAGGTGAGGTTGTCTTTGGGAAACAGACATATGAGTGCTGCCAGCATTGCTGCAGAGGTTGAAGGGGTGGGGGGTCAGCCAGGGAAGTGCTCAGACCATACGCCGCACACTGCATCAAATTGGTCTGTATGGCTGTCGTCCCAGAAGGAAGCCTCTTCTAAAGATGATGCACAAGAAAGTCCGCAAACAGTTTGCTGAAGACAAGCAGACTAAGGACATGGATTACTGGAACCTGTCCTGTGGTCTGATGAGACCAAGATAAACGTATTTGGTGTCAGATGGTGTCAGGCGTGTGTGGCGGAAACCAGGTGAGAAGGACAAAGACAAGTGTGTCTTGCCTACAGTCAGGCATGGTGGTGGGAGTGTCATGGTCTGGGGGTTCATAAGTGCTGCCGGCACTGGGGAGCTACAGATCATTGAGGGAACCATGAATGCCAACATGTACTGTGACATACTGAAGCAGAGTATGATCCCCTCCCTTCACAGACTGGACCGCAGGGTAGTATTCCAACATGATAACGACCCCAAACACACCTCCAAGACCACCACTGCCTTTCTAAAGAAGCTGAGGGTAAAGGTGATGGACTGGCCAAGCGTGTCTCCAGACCTAAACCCTATTGAGCATCTGTGGGACATCCTCAAACCGAAGGTGGAGGAGCGCAAGGTCTCCAACATCCACCAGCGCTGTGATGTCATCATGGAGGAGGGGAAGAGGACTCCAGTGGCAACCTGTGAAGCTCTGGTGACCTCCATGCCCAAAAGGGTTAAGGCAGTGCTGAGAAAATAATGGCGGCAACACAAAATATTGACTCTTTGGGCCCAATTTGGACATTTTCATTTAAGGGGTGTACTCAATTTTGTTGCCAGCGGTTTAGACATTAATGGCTGTGTGCTGAGTTATAGAGAGAGAGAGAGAGAGAGAGAGAGAGAGAGAGAGAGAGAGAGAGAGAGAGAGAGAGAGAGAGAGAGAGAGAGAGAGAGAGAGAGAGAGAGAGAGAGAGAGAGAACAAAAAAAAGAGGGGGGGGGGAGGAGAAAAAAAAAAAAAGGAGGGGGGAGATCAGTTGCTCTCTCTGTACAGAGTATCCATTGCCACCGGCCACATTGCTCTCTGCAGTGGGACCCCCTTCTGCCACCCGCAGAAGAGATCAAGTGGCCAATTAGCTCCTCAGATCACTTCTGCAAGAGAATCACCGGCTGAAAAAAAAAAAATGATACCAGGATGATTACCATAGCTGTGGGCATCATCCCGGTATAACTACTGAAACCCGAGGAGGAGCGCCATTTTATTCTGTAGGGTCTCTGTTAAAAAAATACTGGGATTTAAACAAACAGTGCCAGAAAAAAAGCCGAGTCAGTAAGTGGCTGTGGATGTAAACCACGATTGGAGGGGATGGTTTTGCTCGGTGTTTATAAACAAATGATAGAAATAATAATATTTAGTTTTATCTATACAAATGATACATCCTCTATATTGGAGAGTCCGGAGGTCACACCTTCTATTCCACAAATATAAATCCGCTATAATAAAACCATTTCTACATGTGGAGGAATTGAGGACCCGACTGGTGGTGTCCCCCTCCATATATCAAGGTCCCCAATCAGAGTCCACCTCCATATATCAAGGTCCCCAATCAGAGTCCACCTCCATATATCAAAGGTCCCCATCAGAGTCCACCTCCATACATCAAGGTCCATAATCAGAGTCCCCCTCCATATATTATCAAGACCCCCATCAGAGTCCACCTCCATATATCAGGGTCCCCAATCAGAGTCCACCTCCATATATCAAAGGTCCCCCATCAGAGTCCACCTCCATATATCAAAGGTCCCCAATCAGAGTCCACCTCCATATATCAGGGTCCCCAATCAGAGTCCACCTCCATATATCAGGGTCCCCAATCAGAGTCCACCCTCCATATATCAAGGTCTCCAATCAGAGTCCACCTCCATATATCAAGGTCCCCAATCAGAGTCCACCTCCATATATCAGGGTCCCCAATCAGAGTCCACCTCCATATAACAAGGGGCCCAATCAGAGTCCGCCTCCATATATCAAAGGTCTCCAATCAGAGTCCACCTCCATATATCAAGGTCCCCAATCAGAGTCCACCTCCATATATCAAGGTCCCCAATCAGAGTCCACCTCCATATATCAGGGTCCCCAATCAGAGTCCACCTCCATATATCAAGGTCCCCAATCAGAGTCCACCTCCATATATCAAGGTCTCCAATCAGAGTCCACCTCCATATAACAAGGGGCCCAATCAGAGTCCACCTCCATATATCAAAGGTCCCCAATCAGAGACCACCCTCCATATATCAAGGTCCCCAATCAGAGACCACCCTCCATATATCAAGGTCCCCAATCAGAGTCCACCTCCATATATCAGGGTCCCCAATCAGAGTCCACCTCCATATAACAAGGGGCCCAATCAGAGTCCACCTCCATAAATCAAAGGTCTCCAATCAGAGTCCACCTCCATATATCAAGGTCCCCAATCAGAGTCCACCCTCCATATATCAAGGTCCCCAATCAGAGTCCACCTCCATATATCAGGGTCCCCAATCAGAGTCCACCTCCATATATCAATGTCCCCAATCAGAGACCACCTCCATATATCAAGGTCTCCAATCAGAGTCCACCCTCCATATATCAAGGTCCCCAATCAGAGTCCACCTCCATATATCAAGGTCTCCAATCAGAGTCCACCTCCATATATCAAGGTCCCCAATCAGAGTCCACCTCCATATATCAAGGTCCCCAATCAGAGTCCACCCTCCATATATCAAGGTCCATAATCAGAGTCCCCCTCTGTGATACATTTGCCTATATGTCTCAGTTTACTGCTCCCTGCTAGCCAGGTTATTGATGTGCTAATGTCCCCTCACTATTTCTAAAGGTTAATTGATCTATTGTGTTGTGTGAAGGAGAGCTGGGTTTAAGTGGCTTGTGTTAATTATTCTGATTGCTTCATTGTGGTAATTATGTCTCTATATGCGGGGTCGAGCGGTCTGGTTGATGTATTCAGTACAGCTAGTGCTCAGCGTCATTGATGTCATTGTCTAAAGAAAATGTGTTTCAGCATCGGCCCCGTCGTGTCTACCTATAATCTGTATGGAAGCCCCAGTGTGAGGGGGGCGGAGATTTGTCATTGTAACAGTTTTGGAAATGACATATAAGCTGTGTGTGTTATAACATTAAAGTCTGTGTTGTTCCAGCAGTAAGCTGGTCTCATGTGTGGCTTTCTGGGCGATTCCAGGGATATCCCTCCTCGTGGAATATTGGGGTGATTTTCGTTATGGGAAGAAGGGAACGTTGACGGGGATATCATACCGATACCGTCACAATTGGTTGGTAGCAGTGGGATTTTTCCCTTCTATTCCCCTTCACACCCGGATTCCAAGCAGACACTGGAAGAACTACTGGAAGTTCGTGGAAGGATTGCTAGCAACAAAACCAAGCGGGTCATCATAGCAGAATCAATGGAGCTAGACCAGGAGGACGGGATTGCAGCAACGCCAGCAGTACAAGAGATGGAGACACCAGTGATTCAGGAGGAGGAATCGCCAGCCAACAAGCTAATGAGAGAGATGCTAGCGTGGTTCGGCCCGAACCCAACGCCAGATGTGGTACTGAAAGTGATGGACCTGTTAGTAAACGCAGAGCTACAGAAGGCTAAAGAAATAAGAGACGCGGAGCTACAGGAGGCTAAAGAAATAAGGGACGCAGAACTACAGAAGGATAAACAAATAAGAGACGCAGAGCTACAGTTAAAACTGGCAGCAGTCCAACAAGCAGCCGCACCTTCTACGAACAGTGAGTACAGCACAGCAGACGCAAGGAAGATTCCGTTTAGCGCTTTTAAAGCTTTTGATGAAAAGGACTGTGAGATTGATAACTTCCTGGCGGATTTTGAGCGACAATGTAACCTGCACCGAATAGCTAGAAGAGAGTGGGTTTCAATATTGTCAGGCAAACTGTCAGGCAAAGCTTCTGATGCTTTCCGGACCGTGCCAGATCAGGATATCCATAGCTACGCCCGGGTTAAAGAAGTGCTCCTGGCTCGTTATGCAGTAACCCCAGAGTCCCACCGACAGAAGTTCAGGGACTCACGCAAAACCACGAAAGACTCTTATGCGGAATGGGCATGCCAATTGTCCCGGTCGGCCTCTAACTGGGCTAACAGCAGCCAGGCCACCACCGCAGAGGACATTTTGCAACTAATGCTCCTGGAGCAATTTTACAATCACATCCAGACGGACGTCAAGGATTGGGTGAGAGATCGCAGGCCCATGACTCTACCAGAGGCCGCGAAGTTGGCGGATGAATATGCAGATACTCGCAAGACGAACCAGGTCACACCACAGGAACAACCTCCACCACAAACGGTGCCCTCACACCCACCAACCGCTAGATACCAACCGCCTAACAGACCGATGACATCTAGCCCTCGCTATCATCGCCAGGAGGGCAACGAACAACGCTGCTTCCGGTGCAAACAGCTGGGTCACTTCAAGCAGAATTGCCCCATGAATGACAACACCAGGTCAAATTGGTCTCAACCTGGGTACCGCCCACCAGCAGCAGCCCATTGTGTAGACTCGGCTTGGGATCCAAAGGAGCTGGGTCAGGAAGAACCATTGGGCACCCCTTACGAAGCCCTCATGGTACAATCTGTTATTACGGACAACAGGGAACACCATTGTCAGCTGGTCATGGGCGACAGCCCTGAGCCGGAGGGGCCCTGGAGGGAGCTGGGCAGAAAGAGGCACCGCCGGCCACCCTTCAAGAAGAAGAGGTCCTGGAAGCCGTATAACAAGCTGACCTGGGAGGAGAAGAAGCGACTGGAGGAGAGGGAGTCGCAGCGGGCGTCCCAGATGCGTGCCGAGATGTTCGCCAAGGGCCCACCGGTGGCCCCTTACACCACCACCCAGTTCCTGATGATGAAGGACCACGTGGAGAGCCTGCAGGACATGAGCAAGCAGGAGCTGATCCGTGAGTACATAGAGCTGGAGGAGTGCATAAGCCGCAGGGAGGAGGAGAACAACCACCTGAGGTCACAGCAGCATGAACTGGAGATGGAGCTGGAGAAGCTCCAAGAGGAGAACCGGCGGCTGCGGAGGGAGCAGGGGGTGGCTGACCTTATGGGGCTCTGATTCCCCTCCCCCCCCCCCCCGGACTCTGAGCACCAGTGCTACAGCATTTCAACAAATATAACTTTTTCTTTTTATGAATCTCCTGGGATTGTCACTTCAGAGCCATAACCTGCCCCCTCCCATAGCGGGACACCTAGACGGCGGCGCACAGACCCATTCGCTGTCTTCACACTGACTTCTGGTGACTTTGCAGATCGCACAAAGACTTGGGGACTGACCGGCGTGTGATCTGACGACCCGGTGACATACCTGAGTCTGAAGCAGTTGCCAAGGGAGGTCAGTCATGCCAAACGGAGTTAACCTCTGACTAATAGCTCTGAACCCGTCAACCCTACTGGACCAGGGAAGGTCCAACCGGGTTTGCCGGAGCAGGGAGCAAAAGGGGGGCCATTGTGATACATTTGCCTATATGTCTCAGTTTACTGCTCCCTGCTAGCCAGGTTATTGATGTGCTAATGTCCCCTCACTATTTCTAAAGGTTAATTGATCTATTGTGTTGTGTGAAGGAGAGCTGGGTTTAAGTGGCTTGTGTTAATTATTCTGATTGCTTCATTGTGGTAATTATCTCTCTATATGCGGGGTCGAGCGGTCTGGTTGATGTATTCAGTACAGCTAGTGCTCAGCGTCATTGATGTCATTGTCTAAAGAAAATGTGTTTCAGCATCGGCCCCGTCGTGTCTACCTATAATCTGTATGGAAGCCCCAGTGTGAGGGGGGCGGAGATTTGTCATTGTAACAGTTTTGGAAATGACATATAAGCTGTGTGATATAACATTAAAGTCTGTGTTGTTCAAGCAGTAAGCTGGTCTCATGTGTGGCTTTCTGGGCGATTCCAGGGATATCCCTCCTCGTGGAATATTGGGGTGATTTTCGTTATGGGAAGAAGGGAACGTTGACGGGGATATCATACCGATACCGTCACACCCTCCATATATTATCAAGACCCCCATCAGAGTCCACCTCCATATAACAAGGGGCCCAATCAGAGTCCGCCTCCATATATCAAAGGTCTCCAATCAGAGTCCACCTCCATATATCAAGGTCCCCAATCAGAGTCCACCTCCATATATCAAGGTCTCCAATCAGAGTCCACCTCCATATAACAAGGGGCCCAATCAGAGACCACCTCCATATATCAAGGTCCCCAATCAGAGACCACCTCCATATATCAATGTCCCCAACAGAGTCCACCTCCATATATCAAGGTCCCCAATCAGAGTCCACCTCCATATATCAAGGTCTCCATCAGAGTCCACCCTCCATATATCAAGGTCCATAATCAGAGTCCACCTCCATATATCAAAGGTCTCCATCAGAGTCCACCCTCCATATATCAAGGTCCATAATCAGAGTCCACCTCCATATATCAAGGTCCATAATCAGAGTCCACCTCCATATATCAAAGGTCTCCATCAGAGTCCACCCTCCATATATCAAGGTCCACAATCAGAGTCCACCCTCCATATATCAAAGGTCTCCATCAGAGTCCACCCTCCATATATCAAGGTCTCCATCAGAGTCCCCCTCCATATATCAAGGTCTCCATCAGAGTCCACCCTCCATATATCAAGGTCTCCATCAGAGTCCACCCTCCATATATCAAGGTCTCCATCAGAGTCCACCCTCCATATATCAAAGGTCTCCATCAGAGTCCACCCTCCATATATCAAGGTCCCCAATCAGAGTCCACCCTCCATATATCAAGGTCCATAATCAGAGTCCCCCTCCATATATCAAAGGTCTCCATCAGAGTCCACCCTCCATATATCAAAGGTCTCCATCAGAGTCCACCCTCCATATATCAAAGGTCTCCATCAGAGTCCACCCTCCATATATCAAAGGTCTCCATCAGAGTCCACCCTCCATATATCAAAGGTCCCCATCAGAGTCCACCTCCATATATCAAAGGTCCCCAATCAGAGTCCACCTCCATATATCAAGGTCTCCAATCAGAGTCCACCCTCCATATATCAAGGTCCCCAATCAGAGTCCACCTCCATATATCAAGGTCTCCAATCAGAGTCCACCTCCATATATCAAGGTCCCCAATCAGAGTCCACCTCCATATATCAAGGTCCCCAATCAGAGTCCACCTCCATATATCAGGGTCTCCAATCAGAGTCCACCTCCATATATCAAGGTCCCCAATCAGAGTCCACCTCCATATATCAAGGTCTCCAATCAGAGTCCACCTCCATATATCAAAGGTCCCCATCAGAGTCCCCCTCCATATATCAAAGGTCCCCAATCAGAGTCCACCTCCATATATCAAGGTCCCCAATCAGAGTCCACCTCCATATATCAAGGTCTCCAATCAGAGTCCACCTCCATATATCAAAGGTCCCCATCAGAGTCCCCCTCCATATATCAAAGGTCCCCAATCAGAGTCCACCTCCATATATCAGGGTCCCCAATCAGAGACCACCTCCATATATCAATGTCCCCAATCAGAGTCCACCTCCATATATCAAGGTCTCCATCAGAGTCCACCCTCCATATATCAAAGGGCCCAATCAGAGTCCACCTCCATATATCAAGGTCTCCATCAGAGTCCACCCTCCATATATCAAGGTCCATAATCAGAGTCCACCTCCATATATCAGGGTCTCCAATCAGAGTCCACCTCCATATATCAAGGTCCCCAATCAGAGTCCACCTCCATATATCAAGGTCTCCAATCAGAGTCCACCTCCATATATCAAAGGTCCCCATCAGAGTCCCCCTCCATATATCAAAGGTCCCCAATCAGAGTCCACCTCCATATATCAAGGTCCCCAATCAGAGTCCACCTCCATATATCAAGGTCTCCAATCAGAGTCCACCTCCATATATCAAAGGTCCCCATCAGAGTCCCCCTCCATATATCAAAGGTCCATAATCAGAGTCCACCTCCATATATCAATGTCCCCAATCAGAGTCCACCCTCCATATATCAAGGTCCCCAATCAGAGTCCACCCTCCATATATCAAGGTCCCCAATCAGAGTCCACCTCCATATATCAAGGTCTCCAATCAGAGTCCACCTCCATATATCAAGGTCCCCAATCAGAGTCCACCTCCATATATCAAGGTCCCCAATCAGAGTCCACCTCCATATATCAGGGTCCCCAATCAGAGTCCACCTCCATATAACAAGGGGCCCAATCAGAGTCCGCCTCCATATATCAAAGGTCTCCAATCAGAGTCCACCTCCATATATCAAGGTCCCCAATCAGAGTCCACCTCCATATATCAAGGTCTCCAATCAGAGTCCACCTCCATATATCAAAGGTCCCCATCAGAGTCCCCCTCCATATATCAAAGGTCCCCAATCAGAGTCCACCTCCATATATCAGGGTCCCCAATCAGAGACCACCTCCATATATCAATGTCCCCAATCAGAGTCCACCTCCATATATCAAGGTCTCCATCAGAGTCCACCCTCCATATATCAAAGGGCCCAATCAGAGTCCACCTCCATATATCAAGGTCTCCATCAGAGTCCACCCTCCATATATCAAGGTCCATAATCAGAGTCCACCTCCATATATCAATGTCCCCAATCAGAGTCCACCCTCCATATATCAAAGGTCTCCATCAGAGTCCACCTCCATATATCAAGGTCTCCATCAGAGTCCCCCTCCATATATCAAGGTCTCCATCAGAGTCCACCCTCCATATATCAAGGTCTCCATCAGAGTCCACCTCCATATATCAAAGGTCTCCATCAGAGTCCACCTCCATATATCAAAGGTCCCCAATCAGAGTCCACCTCCATATATCAATGTCCCCAATCAGAGTCCACCTCCATATATCAAGGTCTCCAATCGGAGACCACCTCCATATATCAAGGTCTCCAATCAGAGTCCACCCTCCATATATCAAAGGTCCCCATCAGAGTCCACCTCCATATATCAAAGGTCCCCAATCAGAGTCCACCTCCATATATCAGGGTCCCCAATCAGAGTCCACCTCCATATATCAAGGTCTCCAATCAGAGTCCACCTCCATATAACAAGGGGCCCAATCAGAGTCCGCCTCCATATATCAAAGGTCTCCAATCAGAGTCCACCTCCATATATCAAGGTCCCCAATCAGAGTCCACCTCCATATATCAAGGTCCCCAATCGGAGACCACCTCCATATATCAAGGTCTCCAATCAGAGTCCACCCTCCATATATCAAAGGTCCCCATCAGAGTCCACCTCCATATATCAAAGGTCCCCAATCAGAGTCCACCTCCATATATCAGGGTCCCCAATCAGAGTCCACCTCCATATATCAAGGTCTCCAATCAGAGTCCACCTCCATATAACAAGGGGCCCAATCAGAGTCCGCCTCCATATATCAAAGGTCTCCAATCAGAGTCCACCTCCATATATCAAGGTCCCCAATCAGAGTCCACCTCCATATATCAAGGTCTCCAATCAGAGTCCACCTCCATATAACAAGGGGCCCAATCAGAGTCCACCTCCATATATCAAAGGTCTCCAATCAGAGTCCACCTCCATATATCAAGGTCCCCAATCAGAGACCACCCTCCATATATCAAGGTCCCCAATCAGAGTCCACCTCCATATATCAGGGTCCCCAATCAGAGTCCACCTCCATATAATAAGGGGCCCAATCAGAGTCCACCTCCATATATCAAAGGTCTCCAATCAGAGTCCACCCTCCATATATCAAGGTCCCCAATCAGAGTCCACCTCCATATATCAGGGTCCCCAATCAGAGTCCACCTCCATATATCAATGTCCCCAATCGGAGACCACCTCCATATATCAAGGTCTCCAATCAGAGTCCACCTCCATATATCAAGGTCTCCAATCAGAGTCCACCTCCATATATCAAGGTCCCCAATCAGAGTCCACCTCCATATATCAAGGTCCCCATCAGAGTCCACCTCCATATATCAAGGTCTCCATCAGAGTCCACCTCCATATATCAAGGTCTCCAATCAGAGTCCACCTCCATATATCAAGGTCCCCAATCAGAGTCCACCCTCCATATATCAAGGTCCATAATCAGAGTCCCCCTCCATATATTATCAAGACCCCCATCAGAGTCCACCTCCATATATCAGGGTCCCCAATCAGAGTCCACCTCCATATAACAAGGGGCCCAATCAGAGTCCGCCTCCATATATCAAAGGTCTCCAATCAGAGTCCACCTCCATATATCAAGGTCCCCAATCAGAGTCCACCTCCATATATCAAGGTCTCCAATCAGAGTCCACCTCCATATAACAAGGGGCCCAATCAGAGACCACCTCCATATATCAAGGTCCCCAATCAGAGACCACCTCCATATATCAAGGTCCCCAATCAGAGACCACCTCCATATATCAATGTCCCCAATCAGAGTCCACCTCCATATATCAAGGTCCCCAATCAGAGACCACCTCCATATATCAATGTCCCCAATCAGAGTCCACCTCCATATATCAAGGTCTCCATCAGAGTCCACCCTCCATATATCAAGGTCCATAATCAGAGTCCACCTCCATATATCAAGGTCCCCAATCAGAGTCCACCCTCCATATATCAAGGTCCATAATCAGAGTCCACCTCCATATATCAAAGGTCTCCATCAGAGTCCACCCTCCATATATCAAGGTCCATAATCAGAGTCCACCTCCATATATCAAGGTCCCCAATCAGAGTCCACCCTCCATATATCAAGGTCCATAATCAGAGTCCACCTCCATATATCAAAGGTCTCCATCAGAGTCCACCTCCATATATCAAGGTCTCCATCAGAGTCCCCCTCCATATATCAAGGTCTCCATCAGAGTCCACCCTCCATATATCAAGGTCTCCATCAGAGTCCACCTCCATATATCAAAGGTCTCCATCAGAGTCCACCCTCCATATATCAAGGTCTCCATCAGAGTCCACCCTCCATATATCAAAGGTCTCCATCAGAGTCCACCCTCCATATATCAAGGTCTCCAATCAGAGTCCACCTCCATATATCAAAGGTCCCCATCAGAGTCCCCCTCCATATATCAAAGGTCCCCAATCAGAGTCCACCTCCATATATCAAGGTCCCCAATCAGAGTCCACCTCCATATATCAAGGTCTCCAATCAGAGTCCACCTCCATATATCAAAGGTCCCCATCAGAGTCCCCCTCCATATATCAAAGGTCCCCAATCAGAGTCCACCTCCATATATCAGGGTCCCCAATCAGAGACCACCTCCATATATCAATGTCCCCAATCAGAGTCCACCTCCATATATCAAGGTCTCCATCAGAGTCCACCCTCCATATATCAAAGGGCCCAATCAGAGTCCACCTCCATATATCAAGGTCTCCATCAGAGTCCACCCTCCATATATCAAGGTCCATAATCAGAGTCCACCTCCATATATCAGGGTCTCCAATCAGAGTCCACCTCCATATATCAAGGTCCCCAATCAGAGTCCACCTCCATATATCAAGGTCTCCAATCAGAGTCCACCTCCATATATCAAAGGTCCCCATCAGAGTCCCCCTCCATATATCAAAGGTCCCCAATCAGAGTCCACCTCCATATATCAAGGTCCCCAATCAGAGTCCACCTCCATATATCAAGGTCTCCAATCAGAGTCCACCTCCATATATCAAAGGTCCCCATCAGAGTCCCCCTCCATATATCAAAGGTCCATAATCAGAGTCCACCTCCATATATCAATGTCCCCAATCAGAGTCCACCCTCCATATATCAAAGGTCTCCATCAGAGTCCACCTCCATATATCAAGGTCTCCATCAGAGTCCCCCTCCATATATCAAGGTCTCCATCAGAGTCCACCCTCCATATATCAAGGTCTCCATCAGAGTCCACCCTCCATATATCAAGGTCTCCATCAGAGTCCACCTCCATATATCAAAGGTCCCCATCAGAGTCCACCTCCATATATCAAAGGTCCCCAATCAGAGTCCACCTCCATATATCAATGTCCCCAATCAGAGTCCACCTCCATATATCAAGGTCTCCAATCAGAGTCCACCCTCCATATATCAAGGTCCCCAATCGGAGACCACCTCCATATATCAAGGTCTCCAATCAGAGTCCACCCTCCATATATCAAGGTCCCCAATCAGAGTCCACCTCCATATATCAAGGTCTCCAATCAGAGTCCACCTCCATATATCAAGGTCCCCAATCAGAGTCCACCTCCATATATCAAGGTCCCCAATCAGAGTCCACCTCCATATATCAGGGTCCCCAATCAGAGTCCACCTCCATATAACAAGGGGCCCAATCAGAGTCCGCCTCCATATATCAAAGGTCTCCAATCAGAGTCCACCTCCATATATCAAGGTCCCCAATCAGAGTCCACCTCCATATATCAAGGTCTCCAATCAGAGTCCACCTCCATATATCAAAGGTCCCCATCAGAGTCCCCCTCCATATATCAAAGGTCCCCAATCAGAGTCCACCTCCATATATCAGGGTCCCCAATCAGAGACCACCTCCATATATCAATGTCCCCAATCAGAGTCCACCTCCATATATCAAGGTCTCCATCAGAGTCCACCCTCCATATATCAAAGGGCCCAATCAGAGTCCACCTCCATATATCAAGGTCTCCATCAGAGTCCACCCTCCATATATCAAGGTCCATAATCAGAGTCCACCTCCATATATCAATGTCCCCAATCAGAGTCCACCCTCCATATATCAAAGGTCTCCATCAGAGTCCACCTCCATATATCAAGGTCTCCATCAGAGTCCCCCTCCATATATCAAGGTCTCCATCAGAGTCCACCTCCATATATCAAGGTCTCCATCAGAGTCCACCTCCATATATCAAGGTCTCCATCAGAGTCCACCTCCATATATCAAAGGTCTCCATCAGAGTCCACCTCCATATATCAAAGGTCTCCATCAGAGTCCACCTCCATATATCAAAGGTCCCCAATCAGAGTCCACCTCCATATATCAATGTCCCCAATCAGAGTCCACCTCCATATATCAAGGTCTCCAATCGGAGACCACCTCCATATATCAAGGTCTCCAATCAGAGTCCACCCTCCATATATCAAAGGTCCCCATCAGAGTCCACCTCCATATATCAAAGGTCCCCAATCAGAGTCCACCTCCATATATCAGGGTCCCCAATCAGAGTCCACCTCCATATATCAAGGTCTCCAATCAGAGTCCACCTCCATATAACAAGGGGCCCAATCAGAGTCCGCCTCCATATATCAAAGGTCTCCAATCAGAGTCCACCTCCATATATCAAGGTCCCCAATCAGAGTCCACCTCCATATATCAAGGTCCCCAATCGGAGACCACCTCCATATATCAAGGTCTCCAATCAGAGTCCACCCTCCATATATCAAAGGTCCCCATCAGAGTCCACCTCCATATATCAAAGGTCCCCAATCAGAGTCCACCTCCATATATCAGGGTCCCCAATCAGAGTCCACCTCCATATATCAAGGTCTCCAATCAGAGTCCACCTCCATATAACAAGGGGCCCAATCAGAGTCCGCCTCCATATATCAAAGGTCTCCAATCAGAGTCCACCTCCATATATCAAGGTCCCCAATCAGAGTCCACCTCCATATATCAAGGTCTCCAATCAGAGTCCACCTCCATATAACAAGGGGCCCAATCAGAGTCCACCTCCATATATCAAAGGTCTCCAATCAGAGTCCACCTCCATATATCAAGGTCCCCAATCAGAGACCACCCTCCATATATCAAGGTCCCCAATCAGAGTCCACCTCCATATATCAGGGTCCCCAATCAGAGTCCACCTCCATATAATAAGGGGCCCAATCAGAGTCCACCTCCATATATCAAAGGTCTCCAATCAGAGTCCACCCTCCATATATCAAGGTCCCCAATCAGAGTCCACCTCCATATATCAGGGTCCCCAATCAGAGTCCACCTCCATATATCAATGTCCCCAATCGGAGACCACCTCCATATATCAAGGTCTCCAATCAGAGTCCACCTCCATATATCAAGGTCTCCAATCAGAGTCCACCTCCATATATCAAGGTCCCCAATCAGAGTCCACCTCCATATATCAAGGTCCCCATCAGAGTCCACCTCCATATATCAAGGTCTCCATCAGAGTCCACCTCCATATATCAAGGTCTCCAATCAGAGTCCACCTCCATATATCAAGGTCCCCAATCAGAGTCCACCCTCCATATATCAAGGTCCATAATCAGAGTCCCCCTCCATATATTATCAAGACCCCCATCAGAGTCCACCTCCATATATCAGGGTCCCCAATCAGAGTCCACCTCCATATAACAAGGGGCCCAATCAGAGTCCGCCTCCATATATCAAAGGTCTCCAATCAGAGTCCACCTCCATATATCAAGGTCCCCAATCAGAGTCCACCTCCATATATCAAGGTCTCCAATCAGAGTCCACCTCCATATAACAAGGGGCCCAATCAGAGACCACCTCCATATATCAAGGTCCCCAATCAGAGACCACCTCCATATATCAAGGTCCCCAATCAGAGACCACCTCCATATATCAATGTCCCCAATCAGAGTCCACCTCCATATATCAAGGTCCCCAATCAGAGACCACCTCCATATATCAATGTCCCCAATCAGAGTCCACCTCCATATATCAAGGTCTCCATCAGAGTCCACCCTCCATATATCAAGGTC
>NC_053497.1:12368193-12550693 GCF_905171775.1 Rana temporaria
TGTATAATACTAGATTGAACTGGTCCATTGATGCTGCAATAATTCTGAAAATGCTGCTTGCCTGGCTGTCTTACTGTTTATATATTTTATATATTAATAAAGTATATCTTGCAAAAAAAAAAAAAAAAAAAAAAAAAAAATTGTCCCTTGGTCTAGGAATTATTCTGAAAATGCTGATTGCCTGGCTGTCTTACCAGTCATCTACTGCTGGCTTCCAACTAAAATTGCTGAAGGCCTGGCTGTCATGCAGGTTCCCTTGTGGTGAGCTCATTGTGAAAATGCTGGTTGCCAGGCTGTCACACTGTTCATATATTTCATATAATAATAAAGTTAAAGAAGAAAACTCATTCGGAATGGGAATTATTCTGGAAATGTTGTTTGTTTGCCTGGCTGTCAGATTAAAATATTGCAAGAGGCGTGGCTGTCATGCAGGTTCCCCGGTGCTGACCTCATTTCTGAACATGCTGGTTGCCTGGCTTATCTTACCAGTCCCTTACTACTGGCTTCCAACTAAAACAACGCCAGTCCCCCTGATTCTGGCCTCCTTCCACAATGCTGTGGGTCTGGCTGTCATGCTGGCCCCCTGGTTTCCGGCCTCATCCTGAACACGCCCGGGTGACAACACTCTCTCCCCGACTCCCCGTGGTTCTCCGGCGTTGTCACCGCGGGTCACCCCGGGTCTCTGATGTCCGCTGTCGTCACCCTGGGAAATGCCAGGCAGCCGGCGCTGGAATGCATGCAGACGGGAAGTGGTTGCAAAAAAGCCGCAGGAGACCGGCAGCCGCAGAGACGTAACAAAGGAGGACGAAACATGAAGCGGGTGACTTGCACTTCGCCCAATCAGGAGACAGTACGAGGTTTACACAACATCCCCCACCCTCCGATACCGATCACTTCCCCGTTGTTCTATTATCACATCTGTGCCCCGAGGAGCATGGAATCTCCCAGAGACAGCCGAGGCGGCGACTCTTCTCACCCGTCCGGTTCAGGAACCGGACCGACGGGTTCTCACCACAGCTGTCCACTTCTCCAATTGCTATGCAGAGTGTCCGGTTTGGGCGCTTTGCGATAGCGAATGACAATCAATTGGGCGTTCTCCGGGAAAATGTCTGCTGAGCTACTGGAGACAAAGACGTGACGTGGGTCCCGCCGGGCCCTTTGTGGGGTCGTCCTACGGAGGCAGGGCCACCACCCGTCTTCCTACCGAGGCAGAGCCACCGCCACCCGTCTTCCTACCGAGGCAGAGCCACCGCCCGTCGTCCTACCGAGGCAGAGCCACCGCCTGTCTGATTGGGCAAAACCGCTGTTCTGTTTTCAGAGCACCCACACCACCGTCTGGGTTTAGGGAGGGTGACAACCAGTGGCAGACGGTGCTCAAAATTTTTGGGGTGGCGCAAACAAACGGAAAAAAAAACACATTAATTGCAGCCTCACTGTGCCCACCAATTGCAGCCTCACTGTGCCCACCAATTGCAGCCTCACTGTGCCCACCAATTGTTGCCACTGTGCCATGCCAAAACGCAGCCGCTGTGCCAAACGCAGCCACTGTGCCTATCAATTGTTGCCACTGTGCCATGCCAAAACGCAGCCACTGTGCCCATCAATTGTCGCCACTGTGCCATGCCATCAAACGCAGCCACTGTGGCCATCATTTGTCGCCACTGTGCCATGCCATCAATTGTCGCCACTGTGCCCATCAATTGTTGCCACTGTGCCATCAAACGCAGCCACTGTGCCATCAAACGCAGCCACTGTGCCCATTAATTGTCGCCACTGTGCCCATCAATTGTCGCCACTGTGTCATGCCATCAAACGCAGCCACTGTGCCCATCAATTGTCGCCACTGTGCCCATCAATTGTCGCCACTGTGCCATGCCAATGTCGCCACTGTGCCCATCAATTATTGCCACTGTGCCATGCCAAACGCATCCACTGTGCAATGCCATTGTCGTCACTGTGCCTATCAATTGTTGCCACTGTGCTCATCAATTGCCACGAGTTTGCCCCTAAAATGCCGCCAGATTGCCCTCCCCCTCCTGGCACTTACCTTTCTCAGTCAGCCATCCTTGGGTTTCCTCCTCCACGATCCCTCGAAGTAGTCCCGCCCTCGATGTCGCTTTAGCCAATCAGGTTACCGGTAACCAGACTCGGTGAACCCGATTGGCTTAGACGCGTGTCAGTGTTAACCAGGGAACACACAGCCCCTGCATCCCCTGGTTAACTATTTGGAAGCCGATTACAGCCCTCAGGCCGCTGGCTCTGCTAGACACTTCCAAAGCCAACCAGCTGCCGTTATTCAGATGGCCGGCGCTCGCCAGGGGGCCGGCCATCTGAATAGTGGGCAGCGGCGACAATACATAGATTCATGCAATGCATGAATCTGTGTATTGTATTCAGTGGCGGTGCAGGAGAGAGAGGGGGCGGCGCTCCTGCGCCCTCTATGGACGCACCGCCACTGGTGACAACGTAGGAGAACAATCTGGAGTTGGGAGCAAAGCGTTGTCACCCTATGGCGAGAAGTGGTCTTCATGGGGGGGCGGGGTTAGTGTGTTGGACTGATCTCAGATACATAGGGAATGTACAGTTGTGCTCATAAGTTTACATACCCTGGGGCAGAATTTATGATTTCTTGGCCATTTTTCAGAGAATATGAATGAGAACATAAACACTTTTCTTCCACTCATGGTTAGTGTTTGGCTGAAGACATTTATTATCAATCAACCGTGTTTACTTTTTTTTATATCATAATCACAACATAAACTACCCAAACGACCTTGATCAAAAGTTTACATACCCTGGTGATTTTGGCCTGATAACATGCACACAAGTTGACACAAAGGGGTTTGAATGGCTATTAAAGGTAACCATCCTCATCTGTGATCTGTTTGCTTGTAATTAGTGTTTGTGTATAAAAGGTCAATGAGTTACATAGTTAGTCAGGTTGAAAAAAGACACAAGTCCATCCAGTTCAACCATAAAAAAAAAAAAAAATTAAATAAGAAATATCGTACAATCCCATACCCAATTCTATACGCAATTCTATACCCACAGTTGATCCAGAGGAGTTTCTGGACTCCTGACAGACCCTTGCATCTTCCATCCAGTGCTGCGCTGACGTTTCTGGATTCTGAGTCATGGGGGAAAGCAAAAGAATTGTCAAAGGATCTGCGGGAAAAGGTAGCTGAACTGAATAAAACAGGAAAGGGATATAAAAAGATATCCAAGGAATTGAGAATGCCAATCAGCAGGGTTCAAACTTTAATCAAGAAGTGGAAAATGAGGGGTTCTGGTGAAACCAAACCACGGTCAGGTAGACCAACTAAAATTTCAGCCACAACTGCCAGGAAAATCGTTTGGGATGCAAAGAAAACAAACCCCACAAATAACTTCCGGTGAAATACAGGACTCTCTGAAAACATGTGGTGTGGCTGTTTCAAGACGCACAATAAGGAGGCACTTGAAGAAAGATGGGCTGCATGGGAGAGTCGCCAGAAGAAAGTCATTCCTACGCAAATGCCACAAAGTATCCGCTTACAATACGCCAAACAGCACAGAGACAAGCCTCAAACCTTCTGGCACAAAGTCATTTGGAGTGATGAGACCAGTGGCGGCCCGCCCATAGGGGGCGCCCGGGCGCCGCCCCCCCTCCTGTAGGCAAAAAAATAAATATATATATATATATATATTTTTTTTTTTTTGGCCCCTTTAAGAAAGAAACTTAAAAAAAAAAAAATTCTTTAATGGGTTGGGATTGAGCGCCGGCCACCATTTCCCTATGAAGCGCCGCGTCACTACAATCTAGACATGGCGCTTCATTTGCGGGCTTTTAGCTTGAATATGGGCGCATTGAAAAGCGCTGATATGCTTCCCGTGCCTCTCTATGAGCGCCGGGAGCATTACTACTGTGACTTCCGGCTATTCGTCTTACAGACGAAAATCGGAAATGACGTCACGCGGCACTTTCTCTGAAGTTTACACTGCCCGAGCGGAGTGAAGCTGGCGCTGCTAAGGTAATCCAGCCAAGCCACAGAATTCAGTTCAAATTGGATTTGATTTATCGCCCCATTAGGTCATCAGCGGACATCAGTGCACTGCCTGATCCCCACCCATCCACCTTGGAGCCTGTTATTGTATTTAGACTGCTGGGACTTGTAGTTCTCCACCATCTCCTGGGGCTCAGGTGCATGCAATCCACCCTCTATGGGACTACAAGTCCCAGCAGTGAGAAAAACTGAACAAATATGGTGGATTGCATGCACCTGAGCCCCAGGAGATGATGGAGAACTACAAGTCCCAGCAGGTTATAATATAAAGCTCTGAGGTGGATGGATGTCTGGACAGTGACAATTGATGGGCACAGTGGTGACATTTGATGGGCACAGTGGTGACAATTGGTGGCACAGTGGTGACAATTGATGGCACAGAGGTAACAATTGATGGCATGGCACAGTGGTGACAATTGATGGCACAGTGGTAACAATTGATGGCATGGCACAGTGGTAACAATTGATGGCATGGCACAGTGGTGACAATTGATGGCACAGTGGTAACAATTGATGGCATGGCACAGTGGTGACAATTGATGGCACAGTGGTAACAATTGATGGCATGGCACAGTGGTAACAATTGATGGCATGGCACAGTGGTGACAATTGATGGCACAGTGGTAACAATTGATGGCATGGCACAGTGGTGACAATTGATGGCACAGTGGTGACAATTGATGGCACAGTGGTAACAATTGATGGCATGGCACAGTGGTGACAATTCAAGGCACAGTGGTGACAATTGATGGCACAGTGGTAACAATTGATGGCATGGCACAGTGGTGACAATTGATGGCACAGTGGTGACAATTGATGGCAAAGTGGTGACAATTGATGGCATGGCAAAGTGGTGACAATTGATGGCATGGCAAAGTGGTGACAAATGATGGCATAGTGGCTGTGTTTGATGGCATGGCACAGTGGTTGCGTTTTGATGGCACAGTGGTTGCGTTTTGATGGCACAGTGGCTGCGTTTGATGGCACAGTGGTGATAATTGATAGGCCGAGTGAGGCTGCAATTGTTTTTTTTTTTTTTTTCGTTTGCGCCCCCCCAAAAAATTTGAGCACCAGCCGCCACTGGATGAGACCAAAATTTAGCTTTTTGCCCACAACCATAAACACTACATTTGGAGAGGAGACAACAAGGCCTATGATGAAAGGTCCACCATCCCTACTGTGAAACACGGAGGTGGATCGCTGATGTTTTGGGGATGTGTGAGCTACAAAGGCACAGGAAATTTGGTCAAAATTGGCAAGATGAATGCAGAATGTTATAAAAAATACTGGAGGAACATTTCATTCATCAGCCAGGAAGCTGCGCATGGGAAGTACTTGGACATTCCAACATGACAAGGATCCAAAACACAAGGCCAAGTCCACCTGTCATTGGCTACAGCAGAATAAAGTGAAGGCTCTGGATTGGCCATCTCAATCTCCTGACCTCAATATCATTGAGCCACTCTGGGGAGATCTCAGACGTGTCGTTCATGCGAGACAGCCCAAGAATTTACAGGAACTGGAGGATCTATGCCCAGAGGAATGGGCAGCTTTACCATCTGAGAAGATAAAGAGCCTCATCCACAAATACCACAAAAGACTTCAAGCCGTCATTGATGTTAAAGTGGTTGTAAACCCTTACAGTCCACTTAGACCTACAGGTAAGCCTAGATCAGTGATGGCGAATCTTGGCACCCTAGATGTTTTTGAACTATATTTCCCATGATGCTCTACTACACTGCAGAATGCATGAGCATCATGGGAAATGTAGTTCCAAAACATCTGGGGTGCCGAGGTTCTCCATCACTGGCCTAGATTAAGGCTTACTTGTAGGTGCAAGAAATATATCCTTAACCTACACGGTTAAGGAGATATTTTCCAAAAACGGGCACCAATGTCTACGGTGCATGCGCATGCACTGAGCGTGCCGTTCAAGAAATACGTCATCGCTGCTCCGGCCAGTCACAGCGCCGGAGCAGCGACACCCGGAAGTCACCCCGGATATCATAGCGGCGATGGAGGAGGTGAATGAGGGTCGCTGCGGGGGTTTCGATCTTAGGTAAGTTATTCATAATGAGCTAGTATGCCATGATGAAAGGTATGCTATGCATACTAGCTCATTATGCCTTTATCTTGAAGGGTGTTTTTTGTGAGGGTTTACTTCCTCTTTAAAGGGGGCAATACACAGTATTAAGAACTGGGGTATGTAAACTTTTGATCAGGGTAATTTTGGGTAGTTTCTGTTGTGATTATGATTTAAAAAAAGTAATCACAGTTTATTGATAATAAATGGCTTCAGTCAAACACTAACCATGAGTGAAAGGAAAGTTTTTGTGTTATTCATATTCTCTGAAAAATGGCCAAGAAATCATAACTTCTTCCAGGGTATGTAAACTTATGAGCACAACTGTGTATATATATATATATATATATATATATATATATATATATATATATATAAAAGCAGTTTCAGTTAGTTGGGATCAGTAGGCGGGATGGTGGGGGGTGCCTACACAAAGCTGGGGCTGGTCTTCATTCTGCTCTACCTGTGGGCTAATGCAGTCAGACTAACCTTTGGGCAGGTTGACTCAGTGGCTACCTGAATAGCAGCGAGGTGGGAGAAGAAAAAGACTAAAGTTTTTTCAAGGTTTTTTTCGACTGTAAGGAAGATCATATTGGCTAGCAGTATCAGGTGTTGGTGCGGGCACCTGAGCACGCATGTGGTTCTCTACATGGTGTCTCAGCTGGCTGTGCATCTTTGCATGGGCCTCAAGGCACGTACACTCATACCGATGACGGCAGTGGCACCAAGTGGCCTGCTTAAGGTTAAGTCCTTCCATGGATCAGTGAACAATGTTCTGACCTGTGATCTGCTAATAACGATGCTGAACCTCAGCCTGATACCTTCAGATTCAGATAACTTTATTAATCCCAAAGGCAAATTACTATTACAACTTCCTTTTCAACTCTTCTATGTCTTTGTCTGGCCTGATCGCCTTTTTCTGATTTGGTGTTGACCCTTGATGAGGATCGGTTCTGTCACTTCACTGCCAGCTCATTGTTGACCTGGCCCGTTCCCAGCTTTGCCATTTCTCCATCCATTTATTGTTGACATTGGCCTGTTCACCCAATGGAGGTGGAGGTGAGGCCCTGGGTACAAATCCTTGAAGAGAACGTAAGAGGTCTTTCTGTGAGCCCAATGGCCTAGGTTCTGCAGATCCCCACAAAGTAATGGAGGTGTCCCTCCCGGGATAGGGGTCAACCAGACTGAGAAGACTATGTAGAGTTGAGCCTAAAAAAAGTGTAGAACGAGCCTAAAGAAGTGTAGAACGAGCCTAAAGAAGTGTAGAACGAGCCTAAAGAAATGTAGAACGAGCCTAAAGAAGTGTAGATCGAGCCTAAAGAAGTGTAGAACGAGCCTAAAGAAGTGTAGAACGAGCCTAAAGAAGTGTAGATCGAGCCTAAAGAAGTGTAGAACGAGCCTAAAGAAGTGTAGATCGAGCCTAAAGAAGTGTAGAACGAGCCTAAAGAAGTGAAGAACAAGCCCAAAACATTATTGTGATAAGTACTTTAAAGGAGAACAAGGTTACACCAGGCAGCCAACGTGCTTCAAGGGGCAAACAATCCTCCTTCATGAGGCCTAAAGGACTCAGAATTAAGAACCTGGATGTATTACTCAGAACCAAGAGGGTGCACACTGAGTGAGAGCTTGTACTCTTGTACTGGGCGGCAAACCCACATCTTGTCCTGTAGGCCTGCTCATTGACCACATTGATCTTGTCCATCTTGGTCTTTTGGTTGTCTACATTGATCTTGTCCATCTTAGCCTTTTTTTCATCCACGCTGACCTTGGCCTGTTCAAGGACCATGTTGAACTTGTCCATCTTTGCCTGCTCATTGACCACATTGATCTTGTCCATCTTGGCCTGTTCATTGACCACAATGATCTTGTCCATTTTAGTCTGTTCATCGACCTTGTTAAATAGGCCAAGATGGACAGAATTAACAACCATGTTGATCTTGTCCCTCTTGGCCTGTTCAACCATGTTGAACTTGTCCATTCTGCCCTCTTTGTCAACCACAATGATCTTGTCTATCTTGGTTTGTTCATGGTCCCCACTGACCTTGGCTTGTTCATCGACCATGTTGATCTTGTCCATTTTGGTCTGTTCATCAACCACTCTGATTTTTTCCATCTTGGCCAGCTTTGTGAACCATGCTGATCTTGTTCCTCTTGGCCTGTTCATCGACCACGTTGACCTTGTCCATTTTGGCCTGTTCATCGACCACAAATGATCTTATCCATCTTGGCCTTTTGATTGCTCAGGTTGATCTTGTCCATATTGGCCTGTTGATCAACCATACCGATTTTATCTATCTTGGCTTATTCATATTTAATGCTGACATTGGTCTGTTCATAAACCATGTTGAGCTTGTCCATCTTGACCTGTTCATCAACCGTGTTGATCTTGTTTTGTTCATCGTCCCCACTGATCTTCGCTTGTTCATCAACCATGTTGACTTTGTCCATTCTGACCTGTTCTTTGACCACAAATGATCTTGTCCATCTTGGCCTTTTGATTAATCAGGTTGATCTTGTCCATCTTGGCCTGTTGATCAATCATACTGATCTTATCTATCTTGGCTTATTCATCTTCCATGCTGACATTGGCCTGTTCATCAACCATGTCGAGCTTGTCCATCTTGACCTGTTCATTGACCATGTTGATCTTGTCCATCTTGGCCTGTTCATTGACCATGTTGATCTTGTCCATCTTGGCCTGTTCATCAACCATGTTGATCTTGTCCATCTTGGCATGTTCATTGACCATGTTGATCTTGTCCATCTTGACCTGTTCATTGACCATGTTGATCTTGTCCATCTTGGCCTGTTCATTGACCATGTTGATCTTGTCCATCTTGGCCTGTTCATCGACCATGTTGATCTTGTCCATCTTGGCCTGTTCATCAACCATGTCGATCTTGTCCATCTTGGCCTGTTCTTCGTCGATTCTGTCCATCTTCACCTGTTTATCAATCATGTTGAAGTTGTCCCTCTTTGCCTATTACTCAACCATGTTGACCTTGTCCATTTTGGCCTATTAGTCGACCACGATGATCTTGTCTGTCTTGGCCTGTTCATTGACCATATTGCTCTTGTCCATCTTGACCAATTCATCAACCACATTGATCTTGTCCATCTCAGGCTTTTGATTGCCCCTGTTGACCTTGTCCCTCTTGGCCTGTTCATTGACCACCTTGATTTTCTCCATCATGGCTTATTCATCTTCCAGGCTAATCTTGGTCTGTTGATCCGCCAAGTTGACCTTGTCCACCTTGACCTGTATATTGACCATATTGATCTTGCTCATCTTGGTCTGTTCATAGACCACGTTGATCATGTACATCTTGGCCTGTTTGATAAGCACACTCCTGTCTGTGACCTGCATTAAATTGGTGGTCCTTAGCTGACCAGAGGACTTCACTTACAAGTTCCAGGGATATCATTATATATTCAACATTCTACACGTTGTATTCAATTCTTGAGTTAATGTGTAGGAATGAGCAGAAATTGAATGCAGTGGGGAAGGAAAAATGTAGGTGGTTTTTAGGGTACAATGTGGCCATTCAAAGACTGTCTGCCTCCATGGACAATTATCTGCAGGTTATCCCTGTATGAGGGATTACATGTGAAAGGCTGTGAATAGCCGTTGCTTTCAAAGAGCCTACCCACCCACACCAATAGCAAGGATCCCTGCTGGGTCTCACACAGGTATTCAGGGTCCCTGTTATCAGGTGTGAATGGGGCCTTTGTCTTCATGCAAATACATTCTGTACAAAATTATCACCTATATTGATTCTTTTGTGTTATATACGCCAACACCCAGCCCCTGGACCTCACCCCACCCAGCACCTGGACATCATTCAATCTAGAAGACTGACATCTTGTGGCAGAAAATAAGTAATGCAGAGGACAGTTCGAGATTACAGATTGGTATTGCAGTGCAAAACCAGTTCACTGTGTTAAAAAGTATTTGCCCCTTCCTGATTTTTATTATTTTTTGCACATTTCTCATACTTAAATGATTCAGATCATGAAAAAAATAATAATAATATTATTACACAAAGATAACCCGAGTAAATCCAAGATGCAGATTTTTTTAATTGTTATTTCATTTATTAAGGGAAGAAAGCTGCCTGGCCCTATGTGAAAAAATAATTGCCCCCTCTCCCATGCTGAATCATGAATGAATTGTGATTAACCACAATTTTTTGAAAAGCTGAGTTAAATTTCACTTGCCACACCCAGGCCTGATTACTGCCAGAACTGTTGAATCAAGAAATCACATAAATAGAAGCTGTCTGACAAAGTGAAGCACGCTAACAGATCACAAAAAGCCACGTATCATGCCACAATCTAAAAGAAATCAAGAACAGATTAGAAACAAACGTGTATCAGTCTAGGAAAGGTTCCAAAGCCATTTCTTGGGCCCCATACACACGATAGAATCCATCCGCTGAAAAATCTCAGCGGATCGTTTTCAGTGGATAGATCCCCTGGTGTGTATGCTCCAGCGGATCTTTATCCGCGGATATTTCCGAATTCCAGCAGATAAAAATTTGTTGACATGCCAACAAATCTATCCGCTGGAATCGGATCCCACGGATCGATCCGCTGGTCTGTACAGACTCACCGGATCGATCCGTCCGAGGGGATCCCCCGCATGCGTCGTAATGATTCGACGCATGCGTGGAATTCCTTATATGACTGCGTCGCGCACGTCGCCGCGTCATCATCGCGGCGACGGCGCGACACGTCATCGCCAGAGGATTTCGGCGCGGATTTCGATTCGATGGTGAGTACACTCCATCGGATGGAAATCCGCGCAAATCCTCGAGAGGATTTATCCGTGTATGGGGCCTAAGGCTTTGGAACTCCAGTGAACCACGGGGAGAGCAATTATCTACAAATGGAGAGAACTTGGAACAGTGGTGAACCTTCCCAGGAGTGGCCGGCCTACAAAAATTACTCCAAGAGCACGACGACGACTCATCCAAGAGTAGGGATGAGCTTCGTGTTCGAGTCGAACGTATGTTCCACTCGAACATCGTATGTTCGATCGTTCCTCGAAATACGAACGAAACGGGTCGTTCGCGCCAAATTCGAGTGACGCGCCACGGCCCATAATTCACTGCGGCATTGCGCGCTGATGATTGGCCAAGCATGCACTATGACCCGCATGCTTGGCCAATCACAGCGCCGTCAGTACAGAGAGCCGTAATTGGCCAAAGCCAGGGTGGCTTTGGCCAATTATGGCTCAGGGGGTTTAGTACACGCCCCACACTATAAAAGGCCGCCTGCAGGTCGGGCTTGTGTAGTGTGTTCCAGCGCTGGTTAGAGATCAGTCAGAGAGAGAGAGAGTGTAATTTGTTCTAGGTAGATAGAGCAGGCAGGTTAGTCAGTTAATGTTACAGTGTAGAGGATATATATACATCCCAGGTGTTGTACATATATTTATACACTGTATAGATCAGTTCTTCCTAATTTACTGGCAGGCAGGTGACTGTGCTAGCTGCAGTATTCTCACGTGGTGTATTGCCTGTGTCCTCTGCAATGTGCACCATAAAGCTACACAGGCATACTATAGACACCCAGCAGGTACAATATTTAAAGAAATTTTTCATTATTTTTTTTTTTTATTTAAGCATCATGATGCTTAAATAATAATAAAAAAAAAATCCTTTAAATATTGTACCTGCTGAGTGTCTATAGTATGCCTGTGAAAACGTCTTTGAGAACCCGGGTCTTGTATCAATGGATTTTTTTTTTTTAAATGGTCGTTTTTTCTGGAGCAGTGTTTTTAATGATGCTGCATCATTAAAATCACTGCTCCAGAAAAAACTACCGTTTTTAAAACTTTTTTCCATTGATACATGTTCCCTGGGGCAAGACCCGGGTTCTCAAAGACGTTTTCCGATAATAACTTGCATATTGGGCTTTAAAATGAGCACTTTTGAATTCGAACGTTCGAGTCCCATAGACATCAATGGGGTTCTAAATGTTCGCGCGAACGTTCGGTCCATTCGAAGGTTCTGGTGCGAACCGAAGGCGGGGGTGTTCGGCTCATCCCTACTCCTGGTTAACCCCTTTCCTGTCAGTGTCATTTTTACAGTAATCAGTGCATTTTCATAGCACTGATCGCTGTATAGATGACAATGGTCCCAAAGTAGTGTCAAAAGTGTCCGCCATAATGTCGCAGTCCTGATAAAAATCGCTGATCGCCGCCATTACTAGTACAAAAAAAAATAAAAAAATTATTAATAAAAATGCCATAAAACTATCCCCTATTTTGTAGACACTATAACTTTTGCGCAAACCAATCGATAAACGCTTATTGCGATTTGTTTTACCAAAGATATGTAGAAGAATACGTATCGCCCTAAACTGAGGGATATTTATTAAATTAAGTATTGTTTTTTTTTTTAACTACTTGCTCTTCCCTGCGCGAGAGCCCGTAGCTATACGTCGGCTCTCGCGCAGGCCACTAGGGGCACCCCCCGCTCGCCCCGACTCCCAAAATAGTGTCAAAAGTGTCCGCCATGATGTCACAGTCCTGATAAAAATGGCTGATCGCCGCCATTACTAGTACAAAAAAAAATATTAATAAAAATGCCATAAAACTATCCCCTATTTTGTAGACGCTATAACTTTTGCGCAAACCAATCGATAAACGCTTATTGCGATTTTTTTTTTTACCAAAAATAGGTAGAAGAATACGTATCGGCCTAAACTGAGGGGAAAAAAATGTTTTATATATTTTTTGGGGATATTTATTATATAGCAAAAAGTAAAAAATATAGAATTTTTTTCCAAATTGTCGCTCTATTTTTGTTTATAGCGCAAAAAATAAAAAATGCAGAGGTGATCAAATACCACCGAAAGAAAGCTGTATTTGTGGGGAAAAAGGACGTCAATTTTGTTTGGGAGCCGCGTCGCACGAAAGCGCAATTGTCAGTTAAAGCAACGCAGTGCCGAATTACAAAAAGTGCTCTGGTCTTTGGCCAGCCAAGTGGTTAAGTTTACATTCTTTTGTTATTGAAATTGATGAACAACCCCGAGCCAAGTGTAGTTTTTTGTGAATAAAGCTGTATATATATATATATTGTAGCTGTCCCAGTATACCAGCAATTTGATAAGGGGTGAAGGAATAGGATATGTCCTCATGAGCTGCACACGCAATGCACTGCGTGGGATGACCCCATTTTTTCCAGTGGTATGTCATATGATTACAAAACGTCTCTTTGTGCCGGCACAAGAAATACACAATGGAGGGCTCTAGCAGTGAACAGGCTCCCCCGGACATACAACAATGCAATGCTTTACAGGCCCATCTGATTTGATGCTGTTCCCAAATTAAAGTGGTAGCGGGACAAAGGAAAATTGACACCACTATGGAGTGAGTGTGACTATTGGCGTTACATATCGGCCTCAATTCACAAACTCATAATTGCCTGCAGTATATTAACTACCCTACATTATTCACTTCATAAAAGATATATATATATATATATATTTTTTAAACTTAATTAAATATTTTAACATTACCTAATTACCAAGGGCCAGATCCACAGAAGAATTACGCCGGCGTATCTATTGATACGCCACGTAATTTCAAATTTCCCGCGTCGTATCTTTGTTTTGCATCTACAAAACAAGATACGACGGCATCTGGGCTCGATCCGACTGGTGTACGTCTTAGTACGCCGTCGGATCGTAGGTGCATTTTTCCGCCGGCCGCTAGGTGGCGTTTCCGTCGAATTCCGCGTCGAGTATGCAAATTAGCTAGTTACGGCGATCCACGAACGTACGTCCGGCCGGCGCATTTTTTTACGTCGTTTGCGTTCGGCTTTTTCCGGCGTATAGTTACCCCTGCTATATGAGGCGTACTCAATGTTAAGTATGGCTGTCGTTCCCGCATCGAATTTCGAATTTTTTACGTCGTTTGCGTAAGTCGTTCGCGAATAGGGATTTGCGTAGAACGACGTCGCCGTCGTAAACATTGGCTTGTTCCGGTTTAATTTCGAGCATGCGCACTGGGATACCCCCACGGACGGCGCATGCGCAGTTAAAAAAAAAACGTTGTTTACGTCGGGTCACGACGTATTTACATAAAACACGCCCCCATCACATCGATTTGAATTGCGCGCCCTTACGTCGCCAAAGATACACTACGCCGCCGTAACTTACTGCGCGCATTCTTTGAGGATTAAAAAAAAAAAAGTACGTTACGGCGGCGTAGTGTATCTTAGATACGCTACGCCCGACGCAAATATGCACCGATGTACGTGGATCTGCCCCCAAATGTATTGTTTGTAGAAGTCAAGTAACAGAAATCAATAAAAGGGTTACCGTTACCTTTCGGCTGTTAACCAGAAAAAAATAATCCTTTAAGGCTTAAAGATTAGTTGCAGGTACTTTTTTTTAATATGCGGCTTTTACTTTTAAAATATAATTTTTTTTTATAAAAAAAAAATCTGCAATACTCACCTTCAGGCCGGATTCACACTAGTGCGGTGCGAATTTCAGCTCTCTAATCTCTGCAGAGAGATAAGAGAACTGTTCAGCAGATCATCTCCGTTTTAGCTGCGAATTTGGAGACCTGGGAGAAGGGGGAGGGGGCTGGGGGGAGTGTATTGAGCAGAATGAGAGAAATCCTGAAGAGAAATGAACACATCTGCGAATCAGATGCGTGCCCATGGAAAGATAATGGGCCTGAATTTGCACCTGAGCCACACCGCAATGCCTAGAAAGGGCACGCGTTTTTTCGGCAATGCGCAGTGCGAATGCATCGCACATATGTCAACCAGCCTCATTGAAAACAATGGGGTAGATTCACGTACGGGCGCCTAAAATTAGGACGGCCTAGCCTACTATTTTTAGGCTACACCGCCTTAAATTATTTAAGGTTAAAAGTGATTCTCAAACCACTTACCTTCAAATTTTAGGCGGCGTAGCCTAAAACGAGCGGGCGTAAGCGCGCCTAATTCAAATGACTGGGAGGGGGGCGTGTATTATTGAAATGAGGCTTGACCTCACGTTTTTTGAAGTTTTTTACACTGCGAATGCGCCGGGCGACTACATTTCCCAGTGCGCATTGCGGCTAAGTAGGCCGTACGGGCCTATTGATTTCGACGCGTACGTAAACGACGTAAATCCCGATTCTCGGACGACTTGCGCAAACAACGTAAAAAATTCGAACCTCGCGGCGGGAACGGCGGCCATACTTAACATTGTTATTCCACCTCATAGGTGGAATAACTTTAGGCGGCCTATCGCGTACGGAAACGACGTAACTCGACGGTGTAGGCCCGACGTACGCTCGTAAATCGTCGGGAATCGGCGTATCCCCTCATTTACATAATCTAGGCTGGCCGCAATGGCAGCGCCATCTAGCGGCCAAAAGAAACATTGCAGCCTAAGATAGAATGGCGCAAGCCAGCCTATCTTAGGTATGTTTAACCACTTAAGGACCGCCTCATGTACATATACGTCAGCAGAATGGCACAGGCAGGCACATCCACGTATATATACGTCCTCTGCTTGACGTGGGTCGGGGGTCCGATCGGGACCCCCCCCGTACATGCGGCGGTCCCCGTGGCTTCAGGAGCGATCCGGGACGACGGCGCGGCTATTCGTTTATAGCCGCTCCGTCGCGATCGCGACCCGGAGCTAAAGAACGGGTAAAGAACGGGGAGAGCCGTGTGTAAACACGGCTTCCCCGTGCTTCACTGTGTCGGCGCATCGATCGCGTCATTCCCTTTATAGGGAAGACACGATCGATGACGTCATTCCTACAGCCACACCCCCCTACACTAGTAAACACATACACAGTGATCCCTAACTCCTACAGCGCCCCCTGTGTTTAACTCCCAAACTGCAACTGTCATTTTCACAATAAAGAATGCAATTTAAATGCATTTTTTGCTGTGAAAATGACAATTGTCCCAAAAATGTGTCAAAATTGTCCGAAGTGTCCGCCATAATGTCGCAGTCACGAAAAAAATCGCTGATCGCCGCCATTAGTAGTAAAAAAAAAAAATGCAAAAAAACTATCCCCTATTTTGTAAACACTATAAATTTTGCGCAAACCAACAGATAAACGATTATTGCGATTTTTTTTACCAAAAATAGGTAGAAGAATACGTATCGGCCTAAACTGAGGGAAAAAAAATGTTATATATGTTTTTGGGGGATATTTATTATAGCAAAAAGTAAAAAATATTGCATTTTTTTCAAAATTGTCGCTTTATTTTTGTTTATAGCGCAAAAAATAAAAACCGCAGAGGTGATCAAATACCACCAAAAGAAAGCTCTATTTGTGGGGAAAAAAAGACGCCAATTTTGTTTGGGAGCCACGTCGCACGACCGCGCAATTGTCTGTTAAAGCGACGCAGTCCCGAACTGTAAAAACCCCTTGGGTCTTTAGGCAGCATTTTGGTCCGGGGCTTAAGTGGTTAAGTGTATCTCTGTTAGAGAATACACTTAAACATAGGCCGGCTTATATTCAGAGTTAGGTTGGCTTATCTGTAGATAACCCGGCCTAACTCTTTGTGAATCTACCCCAATGAATTTAGAAATGTTCTGCAAATTGGATGCGGTTTAAGTCGCTCTCAATTCGCATAGGTGTGAACCCGGCCTTAAAGGGGAGTTCCACCCACAATTTCACTTTTTAAATATAAATACCCCTGTAATACACAAGCTTAATGTATTCTAGTAAAGTTAGTCTGTAAACTAAGGTCCGTTTTGTTAGGTTGTTACAGCATTTAGATAGTTTATAATCTAGAAATAGACCGTGACCATCTTAAGTGTGGGCATCATGAAGCCAGACTGTATGACTTCCTGGATTTCAGCTTTGCATATCTCGCACATGCTCAGTGCACAAGCAATGTAATAGGTTTCAGTCAGGTTTGCAAGGACTACTGGGAAACATGATGCCTATCCCAGAAACCCTTGCAAATAGCCTAGGCAAATAAGGAGGAGGAAGTAATGAAGGACTACAAAATAAAGGTATTTACAAGCAACAAATTAAATAAAAATTGTCCATTCTGAACACTATGAGATTAGAGCATGCAGCACAGACAAACATAAAAAAAATGGGTGGAACTCCACTTTAAGGTTGAGCTGCCCCCCCTGCAGTAATTCCTTCCTGCCACTAGATGTTGCCAGTGTTCCAGGTTGAAGAGCGGCTATTCAGTTCACTTCCTGTTAGCCCAGGCTGTCGTGTACACACCCCCCTAGGGCAGCATCACCCCGCAGCCTTGGCTCCACTGTACCCCACTGTGCACAGTACTCCTCCTATGAGTCCTTGCAAGGAGTGAGGACTGTCAATGGGATTTCAAGGAGGTTCTCCATTTGTTTTATTTTTTTATATATTATATTATTTTATTTTTTCTTCCTTTTTTCCTTTTTGCCATTTTCTTTTCTTTTGCTGTGTCCCCTTTTCTCCCTTTTTTAAATGTTGCCTTTTTTACTGTGTTCCCAATTCTTCCCTTAATTCCTTTTTCTGTTTCTCCATTTGTTTTCTTTTTTTATATATATTTTTTTCTTTTTATTATTTCTGTGTCCCCTTTTCTTAATTTTTTCCTTTTTCCAATTTTTTTTCTTTTGTTGTGTCCCCTTTTCTCCCTTTTTTTTTCTTTTTTTTGCTGTGTTCCCTATTCTTCCTTTTTCTGTTTCTCCATTTGTTTTATATATTTTTATTATTTCTGTGTCCCCTTTTCTTCATTTTTTCCTTTTTCCATTTTTTTTTCTTTTGCTGTGTCCCCTTTTCTCCCTTTTTTGCCATTTTGCCTTTTTTTTCTTTTTTTTGCTGTGTTCCCAATTCTTCCTTTTTCTGTTTCTCCATTTGTTTTATTTTTTTAATATTTTTTTTATTTTATTTTTTCTGTGTCCCCTATTCTTTCTTTTTCCATTTTTTTTCTTTTGCTGTGTCCCCTCTTCTACCCTTTGTTTCCATTCTGCCCCCCCCCCCCTTTTTTTTTTGCTGTGTTCCCTATTCTTCCTTTTTCTGTTTCTCCATTTGTTTTATTTTTTTAATATATATATTTTTTTCTGTGTCCCCTATTCTTTCTTTTTCACTTTTTTTTCTTTTGCTGTGTCCCCTTTTCTACCCTTTTTTTCCATTCTGCCCTTTTTTTTATTTGTTTTGCTGTGTTCCCTATTCTTCCTTTTTCTGTTTCTCCATTTGTTTTATTTTTTTGATATTCTATTTTTTATGTGTCTCCTATTTTTCCCCTTTTCACTTGTGTCATGAGTATTTTCACACCAAGCACTAAAGCCTGGTACACACATCGGATTTTCATCAAAGTGTAGGACTTGGAGTTGGCCAGGAACTTGTCTTGCGTACAAACGGCAAAGAATTGTCATTCGACAAACACGAAATTATGTGTTTTTTCAGCTCTTTAGGTAAAAAATAAATACATTTCAGGATGGAACTCCACCTTAATTTCTTTTAATAATTATTGAACATTCGTTATCTAAATACAGTAAAACCTTGCTTTGAGAGTAACTTGGTTTGAGAGCGTTTTGCAAGACAAGCAAAGTGTTTTAATAAATTTTGCCTTGATATACAAGCGATGTCTTGATATAAGAGTAACGTCATGTCACAACTGAGTATAAAAAAGAAGAGAGGAGCCTCTAAGTGTAGCAATATGGTTACATTTAATGAAGGTACAACATTTAGCAACATATTGCTACACTTAGAGGCGCCTCTCTTCTCTTTTATACCCTGTAAAAAAAAATGCTTTGATATACAAGTGCTTTGGATTACAAGCGTGTTTCTGGAACGAATTATGCTCGCAATCCAAGGTTTTACTGTACATTCAAATCAAAGAAAGGCAGATCTGGTTAAGAATTTTTTTTTTATTAACATAAAACTGAATGCTTATGGGTATGAATAGATAAGTATAAGTATAAGTATAAGTATAAAATAATATATATAAATATATTGCATACATATTATACTCCGCACCCCAAAACTTCCATCCTCAGCGCAATACCTCCCTTCCATTTCTCGGGGTGCAGTTTAAGAAATCGTGCTATACCAGGAGCCTCCATAGTGACCCACATTGGGGTGTCTGAGTCCTTGTTCCCAGGGAATATCTGAAAGACAAAATGCAGAGTTTTCCTAATTTATTGAAAACCAGAAATTGTAGCAATATGGGAATGATAAAGATAAAAGAAAAAAAACCTTTTTTTTGGGGTACCCCACGATTTTTTTGGGCACCCCATTACTGCTGACAGGTAAATCTTCATTGATCCCCATTCTCCAAAGGATCCCCAAATTTCACACAGAGATACAGATATTCTGATTTTGGCTATTTACATATTTTTTTCCCACCCAAGTAAAATCATCCAAATGAAATAATTCTCAATAGGAATTTTATTTTTTATTTTTATTTTTTATTATTATTTATTTTTTATTTTTTTACTGGCTCTGCATTCAAATGATTTTCTTGCATGCAAATTTATTAAAATAAAGACACTGTGCAACAACGTGTTATTTATTTTCAAGGAGTGCCAGTTATATTACAGTATATATATATATATATATATATATATATATATATATATATATATATATATATATATATATATATATATATATATATATATATATATATATAGTTCATAGTGCTAAACCTGTGATCTTACAGGATCTGCATTGGAAAGATACATTTAAAAAAAATGAAAAAAATAAATAAAAATCCTAGACATTGATGCCCATCGGAAAAAAAAAAAAAGAATCCAGTAAATTATCTGAAGGACCCCATTTCCAGTTCAAAGGGGATCAGGGGTTTAAGTTATGGACTTTCATGTATCTTCACATTTTTATAAAGCAGGAAATAGGCTTTAGCAGTACCTCAGCAGAATAGCTCACCCTGCTCCCCCTTCCAGGTGTGACTGAGTAGCTCAGCTCCTCCCGGCTCCCCCTTCCAGATGGAAGGGGGAGCAGGAGGAGCTGAGCTGCTCAGTCACAGCTGGGATGGGGAGCAGAAGGAGCTGAGCTGCTGAGTTACATCTGGAAGGGGGAGCCACTGAGTCACATCTGGGAAGGGGGCGCAGGAGGAGCTGAGCTGCTGAGTTACATCTGAGAGAGGGAGATAATCTGAGGGGTCAGTCGATCAGCTCTATCTGCAAACCCCTCCCAGCAGTAAACCAGCAGTTTAGTTTGTCCAACCAATCCCTCTCCCCACCCAGATGACTAAGCAGCTCAAGATCACTCTCCTTGCAGTGACCCCACAGATTAGCTCTCCCTTCCAGATGTAACTCAGCAGCTCAGCTCCCCCTGTGTCCCCTCCCAGATGTGACTCAGCAGCTCAGCTCCCCCTGCGTCCCCTCCCAGATGTGACTCAGCAGCTCAGCTCCCCCTGTGTCCCCTCCCAGATGTAACTTAGCAGCTCAGCTCCTCCTGCCCCCCCTCCCAGATGTGACTCAGCAGCTCAGCTCCCCCTGCGTCCCCTCCCAGATGTAACTTAGCAGCTCAGCTCCTCCAGCGTCCCCTCCCAGATGTGACTCAGCAGCTCAGCTCCTCCTGCATCCCCTCCCAGATGTATCTCAGCAGCTCAGCTCCTCCTGCGTCCCCACCCAGATGTATCTCAGCAGCTCAGCTCCTCCTGCGTCCCCACCCAGATGTGACTCAGCAGCTCAGCTCCTCCTGCATTCCTCCTGCGTCCCCTTCCAGATGTATCACAGAAGCTCAGCTCCTCCCAGCTCCCCCTTCCAGATGGAAGGGGGAGCAGGAGAAGCTAAGCTGCTGAGTCACAGCTGGAATGGGGAGCAGAAGGAGCTGAGCTGCTGAGTTACATCTGGAAGGGGGAGCCGCTGAGTCACATCTGGGAAGGGGGCGCAGGAGGAGCTGAGCTGCTGAGTTACATCTGAGAGAAGGAGATAATCTGAGGGGTCAGTCGATCAGCTCTATCTGCAAAACCCTCCCAGCAGTAAACCAGCAGTTTAGTTTGTCCTACCAATCCCTCTCCCCACCCAGATGACTAAGCAGCTCAAGATCACTCTCCTTGCAGTGACCCCACAGATTAGCTCTCCCTTCCAGATGTAACTCAGCAGCTCAGCTCCCCCTGTGTCCCCTCCCAGATGTGACTCAGCAGCTCAGCTCCCCCTGCGTCCCCTCCCAGATGTGACTCAGCAGCTCAGCTCCCCCTGTGTCCCCTCCCAGATGTAACTTAGCAGCTCAGCTCCTCCTGCGTCCCCTCCCAGATGTGACTCAGCAGCTCAGCTCCCCCTGCGTCCCCTCCCAGATGTAACTTAGCAGCTCAGCTCCTCCAGCGTCCCCTCCCAGATGTGACTCAGCAGCTCAGCTCCCCCTGCGTCCCCTCCCAGATGTAACTTAGCAGCTCAGATCCTCCAGCGTCCCCTCCCAGATGTGACTCAGCAGCTCAGCTCCTCCTGCATCCCCTCCCAGATGTATCTCAACAGCTCAGCTCCTCCTGCGTCCCCACCAAGATGTATCTCAGCAGCTCAGCTCCTCCTGCGTCCCCACCCAGATGTGACTCAGCAGCTCAGCTCCTCCTGCATTCCTCCTGCGTCCCCTTCCAGATGTATCACAGCAGCTCAGCTCCTCCTGCGTCCCCTCCCAGATGTAACTCGGCAGCTCAGCTCCTCCTGCGTCCCCCCCTCCTAGATGTAACTCAGCAGCTCAGCTCCTCCTGCGTCCCCTCCCAAAAGTGACTGAGCAGCTGAGCTCCTCCTGCGTCCCCTCCCGGATGTAACTCAGCAGCTCAGCTCCTCCTGCGTCCCCTCCCAGATGTAACTCAGCAGCTCAGCTCCTCCTGCGTCCCCTCCCAGATGTAACTCAGCAACTCCCTCTTCCAAATGTAACTCAGCAGATTAGCTCCCCCTCCCAGGTGTGACTCAGAAGCTCCCCCTCCCATCTGTGACAAAACAGCTCAGCCCACTCTCCCTGAAGTGACCCCACAGATCAGCTTCCCCTCCCAGATGTAACTCATCAGCTCGGCTCCCCCTACCAGGTGTGACCCAGCAGCTCAGCTCTTCCTGCTCCCCCTTCCAGATATCTCTTGGCAGATCAGCTGTCCCTCCCAGCAGTAACCCAGCAGTTTATTTCCTCCTACCAACCCCCTTCCCCCCAATCCAGCTGTGACTAAACTCACTTTCCCTGCAGTGACCCATCAGATTAGCTCCCTCTCCCAGATGTAATTCAGCAGACCATCTCTCCCTGACCCCCCCTTCCCAGCTGTGACTCAGCATTTTATCTCTTCTTGCCAACTCCCACTCCAAGCTGTAACTCGGCATTGCTGGGAGAAAGAACATTGTTAGCAGAGCTGCTGTAGGGAGGAGCAGGGCAAGCTGAGCTGTTGGGAGCAGCTTTAGTGCCTCTGACGTGATCTTTAAGGAGGAGGCGCTCCACTGTAAATGCAGCTACAAAGGTCACTGAGGGCTGACAACAACTAGGACACAGGCAGCAACAAAAACTTGACAGGGGGTTCCAAACCTTCTCCATTCTGTCCAAAACTAGAAAACAAGTTTTGGCCGGAGTTGGGCTTTAACCCTGTATACCCTGAATAGGGCTGTGTAATAATGTTTATAATATCAAGTACATGATTATTGGTGGAGCATTTATCTATAACATACCTGTCGCTGTCCATCGGAACTTTGCACAGCGGTCCATCTGAGGCCGTCATTACTGAAGCTGAGAGAGAACTCTGTGATGTACATGGAGGAGAACGAGCGGGCACCTTGTATCATTATTCCGGTCACCTTCATTTCACGGCCAAGATCTATCTGGAACCATTCGCCGGGTCTGTCTGCCTGTGGACAAATATAAGACCAACATATGATATACTGTATATACTACTCTTTTTATTTTATTTTATTTACATTTGCTGTGTTATATCATATATACTGTGTATGAATTTATAAACAGTATATATGATATAACATAGCAAATAAAATAAAAAATAAGAAATGAATATATATATATATATATATATATATATATATATATATATATATATATATATATATATATATATATATATATATATATATATATATATATATATATATATAATTATTATTATTATTAAAAAATATATATATATATATTATTATTATTATTAAAAAATGCTTATGAACGCAGTCTTACCCATGGGCCTCCATGTGTAATATATATATATATATAGTTTATTTATTTACATTTGCTATATTATATCATATATACTGTGGGCCAGATTCACGTAGCTCAGCGGATCTATAGATCCGCTCGATCTACGTGAATTAAGATCCGCTCCCACAAGTTTAGGAGGCAAGTGGCTAATTCACAAACCACTTACCTCCAAACTTGCGACGGCGGATCCTAAATCCCCCAGCGGAATTCAAATTCCGCGGCTAGGGGAGTGTCATATTTAAATCAGGCGCGTTCCCGCGCCGATTTAAATGCGCAGGCGCCGTCCGCGAAATTTCCCGGCGTGCATTGCTCCCACTGACGTCGCTAGGACGTCAGTGGTTGCGACGCGTACGTAAACTACGTAGTTCCGTATTCGAGAACGACTTACGGAAACTACGTAAAAAAATTCAAATTCGACGCGGGAACGACGGCCATACTTAACATTGGCTGCGCCTGCTTTTAGAAAGGGTAAGTATACGACGGGTACCGCGCTACGGAAACGACGTAAGAACACAGCGTCGGGTCCGTGTACGTTCGTGAATTTGCGTATCTCGCTGATTTACATATTATTCAGTGTAAATCAGTGGGAACGCCCCCGGCGCCATTTTTAATTCTAAAAAAAGATCCGACAGTGTAACACAGTTACACCTGTCAGATCTTCGCCCTATCTATGCGTAACTGCTTCTATGAATCAGGCGCATAGATAGGACCTGTCTAAGTCAGAGATACGATGGTGTATCTGTAGATACACCGTCGTATCTCTTTGTGAATCTGGCCCTGTGTATGAATTTATACACAATGGGCCAAATCCTCAGAAAACTAGCCTAACTTAACTTTTCCGAGTTAAGTTACACGGCCTTAAAATTTCTACCTAAGTGCCCGATCCACAAAGCACTTACCTAGAAATTTCAGGCCGTGTAACTTAAGTGCCTCCGTCGCAAGGTGGTCCTCCTCTCCGGGGGGCGATTACAATTTAAATGAGGCGCGCTCCCGCGCCGGCCGTACTGCGCATGCGTGTGACGTCATTTTCCCGACGTTCATCGCGAAAAATTACGTTATGTGGGGTATTGTGGATTGCGACGGGACAATAAAGTTGCGTCGGGTAAAAAAAAAGTTACGCGCCGGGAAAAAAAATTCAAAATTTAAAAAAAATCGCGGCGATCGAAAAAAAGTTCTGTTTTTACAAGGTGTTACTAGTTTACACTTTGTAAAAGCAGAACTAATTTTACGTATGCAAAACGTAACTTACGCAGAAAACATAAAGCTAAAAAGCTTTGTGGATCTGCCTAAGTACTCATTTGCATACGCAAAGCGGCATTTCGACTCGAAATGCCCCCAGCGGCGGATGCGGTACTGCATCCTAAGATCTGACAGTGTAAGTGTCTTACAGATGTCAGATCTTCTGCCTATCTTAGGAAAAATCCTTTTGAGGATCAGATCCAAAGATAGGCACAGGGATACGCAGGCTGAACAGCAGTTCCGCCTGCGTATCTCCTTTGAGGATTTGGCCCAGTATATATGATATAACATAGCAAATGTAAATAAATAAACTATATATATATATATATATATATATATATATATATATATATATTTTTTTTTTTTTTTTTTTGCTATATTATATCATATAGTATATATAATATAACATAGCAAATAAAAAAAAAATAAGAAATGAAATATATATATATAATTTATTTGCATTTGCTATGTTATATCATATATACTGTTTATAAATTCATACACAGTATATATGATATAACATAGCAAATGTAAAAAAATAAACTATATATATATATATATATATATATTTTTTTTTATTTATTTTTTATTTTATTTGCTATATTATATCATATAGACTGTTTAGAAACTTATACACAGTGGGGTAGATTCAGTAACATTTGCGCATTTTTTTACGTAGGCGCAGGGCAACGTTTTTGCCCTGCGCCCCCGCAAATTTTCTGCGCTGCCCTCGATTCACGGAGCAGTAGCTCCATAAATTGCGTGGGCGCTCCGGCAAAATGCACGGCGTGGGCGCGCGCAATTGAAATGATCCCGTAGGGGGCGGGAATCATTTAAACTAGGCGCGTTCCCGACGTGCATTGCGGTAAATGACGTCGCAAGTACGTCATTTGCTTCAAAGTGAACGTGAATGGCGTCCATACAGTCTACCTAGCCATTTTAGCAGACCAGATAATGAGGCAAGGCCAGGAACAGATCATGGATCAGGACCAGGAACACTTACCTGTGGCCTCCAGGCATTAATTCGACCTTGCTGCTTCAACCTTGCCAAATTTGGAACCCAGGAAGAGAAGACAGAGTGAAGAGAACTGGAGGCAGACAGCTGGTATGGAATGATGGCTCCGGACTGCATACCAAGAGACATGAAGCAACCTGGAGGGGAGAGCAAAAAAGACAACTAGTTTACATACAAAATGACCCACCAAAATATTACACATAAGTTGAATGGTATTTGTGAAGATGGCCATACCCAGGGCAAATGGGTTCTACCTAATATGGAGGAACTGCTACAAAAACATGGCCTCAGCCAGTGGCGTAGAGTGGGGGGGGGGGGGCAGAGGGGTCCTTGGCCCCGGGCGCAACATTTAGGGGGGCAAAATCCCACGCCAGGCAGTGTGTGTCACGCCCCCTAATGTTTACTTCCTGTGTTCATGTGCTCCACTGTGGCTGGCGCCCTGTGATTAGGTGAATGGGGTCATATGCGGCAGTGATGGCCTATCCAGGAACATGCTGGCCTATCCAGAATCGCGGCAGTGCTGGCCTATCCAGAATCGCGGCAGTGCTGGCCTATCCAGAATCGTGGCAGTGCTGGCCTATCCAGAATCGCGGCAGTGCTGGCCTATCCAGGATCGCGGCAGTGCTGGCCTATCCAGGATCGCGGCAGTGCTGGCCTATCCAGGATCGCGGCAGTGCTGGCCTATCCAGGATCGCGGCAGTGCTGGCCTATCCAGAATCGCGGCAGTGCTGGCCTATCCAGGATCGCGGCAGTGCTGGCCTATCCAGGATCGCGGCAGTGCTGGCCTATCCAGAATCGCGGCAGTGCTGGCCTATCCAGGATCGCGGCAGTGCTGGCCTATCCAGGATCGCGGCAGTGCTGGCCTATCCAGGATCGCGGCAGTGCTGGCCTATCCAGGATCGCGGCAGTGCTGGCCTATCCAGGATCGCGGCAGTGCTGGCCTATCCGGGGGCCCCGGCAGTGCTGGCCTATCCGGGGTCGCGGCAGTGCTGGCCTATCCAGGATCGCGGCAGTGCTGGCCTATCCGGGGTCGCGGCAGTGCTGGCCTATCTGGGGTCGCGGCAGTGCTGGCCTATCCGGGGTCGCGGCAGTGCTGGCCTATCTGGGGTCGCGGCAGTGCTGGCCTATCCGGGATTATGGCAGTGCTGGCCTATAGGGTATACAGCGGTGCTGGCCTATCCAGGAACTCGGTGGGGCTGGCCTATCCGCGATTGCGGATGCTCCTGAAGTCCTGCCTCCACCTCGACGTGAACTCTGCTGCTGTATTCACCTCCTGCAGTCGCCCCTGGGTGACATCATATAAATACAGGCAGTCCCAGGGTTACGAACGGGCTAGGGACTGTAGGTTTGTTCGTAAGTCGGGAACAGTACCTTTTTTGATGTTCTGTCGAAATGTGCCCGCCGTCGAAAAGTGTCCGCCTATGAGCAGAACGGTAGAGACGTCACGCCGCCTCCCGTTAGTAAGTAGGAGTCGTTCGCAAGTCGGATGTTCGTAACTCTGGGACTGCCTGCAGCGATATTAATAAACTCCAGACATAGACCAATCAAGGTAAGTACCTGGATTTGACCTGGTACAGCAAAGGGAAAGGGAGAATCAACACAAAGAAGCCTATTTCATTGTGTCGCATGCTAACAAAAGACATGCTGATAGGAAGAGAGAGCAGAGTGTCGGAGAAATACGTTTATCAATCTGCTGCTTCTCCTTCATTGTTAAATCACAAGATTGAAGGTTCTGTCCCACTCAAGACACGTTGGAACCTTCAAGCTCTAGGCCCCTGGGCAAGACCTGTGAGTGTTAATTAACCCTTTGTGACAGTGTGACGCCCTGCCACTGTGAAAATGTAGGAGAAAATGACACAGGATGTGCATTAAGGCTTAATGCAAAGTTCCAGCCTATCGGTTCTGAGTGGAGAAAGCTGTGTTTTTGGCTTTCTTGGGACTGTAGTCCTGAACTGGGGCCCTGGAGCTTAAGGCCCAGATTCTCAAAGGGCTTAGGACGGCGCAGCGCCATGTACGCCGTCGTAAGTCCTAATCTGGGCCGTCGTATCTATGCGACTGATTCTTAGAATCAGTTACGCCTAGATATCCATTCGATCCGACAGATGTAAGGCTCTTACACCGTCGGATCGTAACTGCAATATTTTTTTTCCCCGCTAGGTGGCGCTTCCGTCGATTTCCGCGTTGAGTATGCAAATTAGCTAGATACGCGAATTCCCGAACGTACGCGTGGCCGACGCAGTAAAGTTACGACGTTTACGTTAGGCTTTTCCCGGCGTATACTTGCCCCTGCTATATGAGGCGCAGCCAATGTTAAGTATGGCCGTCGTTCCCGCGTCGAAATTTTTTAAAATTATGTCGTTTGCGTAAGTCGTCCGTGAATGCTGCTGGATGTAATTTACGTCCACGTCAAAACCAATGACGTCATTTAGAGCAATGCACGCCGGGAAATTTTAGAGACGGCGCATGCGCAGTTTGTTTGGCGCGGGGGCGCGCTTCATTTAAATTAAACACGCCCCCTACCCGCCGAATTTGAATTCCCGCCGGGTGATTTACGCTACGCCGCCGCAACTTTACAGGCAAGTGCTTTGTGAATAAAGCACTTGCCTGAAAAACGTGCGGCGGCGTAACGTAAATCAGATACGTTACGCCCGCCCATTTTTACGCCATTCTACGAGAATCTGCCCCTTAAGGTCTTGAGTGGGACGAAACCTTAAATCCAGTACCTGGCAATAGTGCCCCCTCCCACCCGGGTCCCGTGCTCCTATCAGTGGACACAGGACCAGCATGGCAGGTGCCACTAAGAAGAGGAGGGGAGATTAGAGAACATCTGTTCACTGCTCTCTCCTACCTACTAAGAACCCGGAAGTGACATGTAACGCATCACTTCCTTTTTCCGATGTCACTTGTTCTAGCTGGTCTGGCCGGGGAAGAAGCCAATGGAAATGAAGGAAGGAAGCAATGACACAGGATTTGCATTTAGGCTTAATGCAAAGTTCCAGGCTATCGGTTCTGAGTGGGGAAAGCTGTGTTTTTGGCTTTCTCTGGACTGTAGTGCAGGACTGGGGCCCTGGAGCTTAAAGGTCTTGAGTGGGTCGAAACCTTTAACCAGTGTCTGGATTTTACTGAATACCTACAGCCTGCGTGAGTACTCATGTGTTCAGGGTCCTTATATAATTAAGCCTGAGAATAGCCCAGGGACAGCTCCCAATTCAGAGACAGGAGGTCTCACACAGGGGTCAGAGGTGGCCAGGAGTAGGACATGCAGCAGGGCGCCACAACCAATGGGTAAAGGGGAAGTTCTGCTTGTTTGCATCCTCCCTCCCCTTCCACTGCCACATTTTGGCCCTTTTTTTTGGGGGGGGGAGCGGGTACCTGGTTTTGACAGGTAGCGACTCTCACTTTCAGTCAGATGCGCCGCGACGATCTGAACCGGATGTTCCCCCTCCTTCCCTAACAGCCTTCTGGGATACATCACAGGTCCCAGAAGACTCCGGCTCGTGCATGGACAATAGGAAGGCTTCACTGCCGGAGTTCTGTCAATATCTCCAACTAGGGTTGTCCCGATACCAGTATCGGTATCGGGACCGATACCGAGTATTTGCGGGAGTACTTGTACTCCCGCAAATGCCCCCGATGCCTGAATAGAATACTTGCCCCCCGCTGCGTTAATCAGCGTGCGGGGAACATTACAGGCAGCTTTCGTTTGAATAGCTGTATTCCCCGCCGCGCCGTGTATAGACACTCCCCCTTGCTCGGGATTGGACATATCCGTCCAATCCCGAGCAAGGGGGAGTGTCTATACACGGCGCGGCAAACGAAAGTTGCCTGTAATGTTCCCCGCACGCTGATTAATGCGGCAGCGGCGGCGGCGGCGGCATCATCATCTACTAGGTATGGGGTACATGGCTGGATATATGTGGGGGGACATGGCTTAGTATATGTGGGGGGACATGGCTGGATATATGTGGGGGGACATGGCTTAGTATATGTGGGGGGACATGGCTGGATATATGTGGGGGGACATGGCTTAGTATATGTGGGGGGACATGGCTGGATATATGTGGGGGGACATGGCTGGATATATGTGGGGGGACATGGCTTAGTATATGTGGGGGGACATGGCTGGATATATGTGGGGGGACATGGCTTAGTATATGTGGGGGGACATGGCTGGATATATGTGGGGGGACATGGCTGGATATATGTGGGGGGACACGGCTGGATATATGTGGGGGGACACGGCTGGATATATGTGGGGGGACATGGCTGCAATATGTGGGGGGACACATTTTAAAAAAGTATCGGTATCGGCGAGTACATGAAAAAAAAGTATCGGTACTTGTACTCGGTCCTAAAAAAGTGGTATCGGGACAACCCTATCTCCAACCCATCAGAAACTCCAACCACGTCACTTCTGGTTTATGTAAAGCCTTAGTAATTGGAGATTTTGACGACACCGACAACCGAATATAGGGCCAGATTCAGGTAGAATTCCGGCGGCGTAACGTATTGCATATACGTTACACCGCCGCATGTTTTACGGGCAAGTGCTTGATTCACAAAGCACTTGCCTGTAAATTTGCGGCGGCGTAGCGTAAATCCATCCGGCACAAGCCCGCCTAATTCAAATGGGGCGTGGATCATTTAAATTAGGCGCGTTCCCGCGCCGAACCGACTGCGCATGCTCCGTTTTGATATTTCCCGCAGTGCTTTGCGCAAAATTACGTCTCACCGACGTGATTTTTTGAACGTCGACGTGAGTTACGTCCTTTCCTATTCACGAACGACTTACGCAAAAAAAAACGTAAACGACGGCCATACTTTAACATGGGACGTCTAAAGATAGGCCAAGAAATAGCAGCTGTAACTTTACGCCGGGAAAATAAGAGTAAGAGAGTAAGTAAGAGTAAGAGAATGCGAATTACACACACCTGTCGGCTGTCAGATGGAAGAGATCTGGCAATTGTGTAGCTGCTGGATCGGTTCCACAAAACCCTGGCAACAGTGCAAGGATAGGATCATCTAGAGCCCAGGGTGGACATGCCGAACTGCACCCCCCCTCCCCCAAGATGTATGAGCATGATGTGTCAGCAAAAAAACTACAACGCAAAAACACTGAAGACTAATCTGCATGCATAAATTCTCTCTCCTCCCAGTACAAATCCACCCTCTGCTGAAATCCTCCCTCTCAGCACAAATCTCCCCCCCCCAGCTCAAATGCCCCCCCCCCACCAAAAAAATAAAAATCACCCCTCTCCCCCTCCCACCTAGAACACATCCTCTCCCCCCTCTTCAAATCCCCCCCTCCAACACAAACCCCCCTTCTACTACAAACCTTCTTCCCCCCAACACAAGTCCCCTTAGATCAACACTCTTAGCACCCCCCCCCAAAAAAAAATCCCCTCCTAGAACAATACTTACCCCCTGCCGCCTCCTAAATTTCCCCTTCCTACACAAATCCCCTCCTTGTGGCACCCCCCACCTCACATGATAGGACAGTGCCCAGGGCAGCCGTCCCTCCTGCACACCCCTTGTACTGGCCCTGCCTGGCAATAGTGCCCCCTCCCACCCAGGCTCCGTGCTCCTATCAGTGGACCCGAAACCAGCATGGCAGGTGCCACTAAGAAGAGGAGGTGAGATTATAGAACATCCGTTCACTGCTCTCTCCTTCCTACTAAGATTCTGGAAGGGAAATGTAACCCGTCACTTCCTTTTACCAATGTCACTTCCTCTAGCTCTAGCCGGTCTGGCCGGGGAAGAAGCCAATGGAAATTAAAGCGGAGTTCCGGCCACAATTTCACTTTTTAAATATAAATACCCCTGTAATACACAAGCTTAATGTTTTCTAGTAAAGTTAGTCTGTAAACTAAGGTCCGTTTTGTTAGGTTGTTACAGCATTTAGACACTTTCTAAAATAGAAATTGACTGGGGCCATCTTAAGTGTGGGCATCATGAAGCCAGACCGTATGACTTCCTGGATTTCAGCCTTGCAGATCTCGCACATGCTCAGTGCTGCACAAGCAGTGTAATAGGTTTCAGATCAGGTTTCAGCACCTGTACTGTCCAAGTCACATGATTCTTCGAGACTGGGGAATGCACAGACTCCTGGAAAGTTACACCCACTACATTCCCAGGAGTCTGTGCGGTGTAGGTTAGGAAGCATTAAGCACCTAGGTGCAGGAAGAGGAAAGATTAACTATTCTGCCTAGCAACAACACTTTGAAGGCATCTAAAAAAAAAAAAAAAATTCTTAAAGGACTAATGACATTTTTTTTAAAACTACTGATGTAATGTTATATTTATGGGTGGAACTCCACTTTAAGGAAGGAAACAATGAAAGGCGAGCAAGTGCTGCTGCTAGGGCAAAAGGAAAGGTTCATATTATTGTTACAAGTCATTATACCTTCATTAATAAGATTTAAAATAATAAATATAAAATCAATGATATAAATCCTCACTAGTAAGGTCACAGCCAAAAAGTTCCATCCTCAGGCCCGCCCGACTTCCGGTGTGCACCGGGTGGATCCTTATGAAACGAGCGATGATAGGAGGATTAAAAGAGTTCTCTCGAATACTGGAGGCGTCGACATTTCCAAAAAATACCTGCAGATAAACAAATCAATGCATTTATTAAGTGACCAATCAATAAAGTTGGGAAAAAATATAGAAATGTAAAAATTATGACGATAAGGCCCCATTCACACCTGAGCAATTATCATCTTGAAGCAAAAAATTCAATTATTCTCTATGGAGACGGTTCACACCTCCACTTCAAGTCCCCTGAAGCTCAAACAAGTTCTGGAGCTTTTTTTGTCACGCGAATCGGGCATATTTGGGCGTTTTTTGCGCTTTTGCTTTCCCATAAAAATGAATGGAAACGCGTCATTTGTGCAATAATGCGCGTTACTGCATGCGTTTTTGCACGATTTTCAGCTCAAAACGGAAAAAAGTAAAAAAAAACAAAATATGAATAATATATGAATAAAAAAAAGGAAATAAAAAAAAGGAAAAATAAATACAAAAATAACTAAAAATCATCATAAATAAGTAAAATAAATGAATAATATGTAGAAAACATTAATAAATAATAATTAACCTTAAAAAATATTAAATACGTTATTATTATTATTATTATTATAATAATAATAATAATAATAATAATAATAATAATAATAATATAGCAACACCCAAACTCAAACAAAAAAATACATTATTAAAGTGGAGGTTTACCCAAAAAATAAATTTTTAACATTAGATTGAGGCTAATTTTGGGAAGCAGAATCGGGTTTTTTTTTTTTTAAATCAATGCAGTACTTACCGTTTTAGAGATAGATGTTCTCCGCGTCTTCCGGGTATGGGCTGCGGGACTGGGCGTTCCTATTTGATTGACAGCCTTCCGACGGTCGCATACAGCGAGTCTAGAGTTCCCGAAAGTAGCCGAACGTCGGTGCGCAGGCGCCGTATAGAGCCGCACCGACGTTCGGCAACTCGTGACGCGCTGTATGCGACCGTCGGAAGCCTGTCAATAAAATAGGAACGCCCAGTCCCGAAGATCATACCCGCTTTAATTATTTCCTTTTTGTTACTTAGTATTCATTTATTGAATTTATTTATTTTTTATTTATGATTTTTATTTGTGTATTTTTTTTACATTTATTTATTAATTTATTATTATTTGTATAATAATAATAATAATAAATAAAATAAAAAATAAATAAAATAAAAATAAATAACCCCAACATGTTCTTCTGCATTTTTTTTATTTTTATTAATCAACATTACATATGGTGTCTATTTATATAAAGAAAAATCACCATGTGAATGTCCCAGCCATCACAAATGATCCCTGTGATGTGTCTAATATCTCTTTTTCCCAGGACCGTCAGCTCCATCTAGTGACCATAATGCTGTATTTTCCTCATTGCGGGATTCAGAAAAAATAATAAATAAGGCCACTAGATGGTGCTGATGAGCATAGGAAATAAACATATTAGACACATTACGGGAGTTATTCGTGAATGCTGATCACACAGCGAATGTATAAAGAGACCCCATTGTGTGCGAAAACATTCCATTTGAACATAACAATTATTCTGGGAGCTGAATCGGCAGGTGAATTTACCAACTCAGCCCCCCAAACATGTATACTCCTCCTTATGTATCAGAACAATTTTACATTTTAGCTATAGGCCTATTGATTTGATCTGGGGGAACTGGGATCAGTCTGTGCAGGTCAATCTACCTTACATAGCAGGAAACATCTAACAGGGGCTCTAAGCCTTCTCCACTAATTAACCGGTTCCCGACCGGCTCACGCAGATATACTGCGACAGAATGGCTCTCCAGGGCGAAATCCTGTATATATACGGCTTTGCCCAGGAGAGCCACCAGAGGGCGCGCGAGCACCACCGGTGGCACTTGCGCGAGCCCGCTGCTCAGCAGGGGGAAACCGATGCGCGTGGCAGGCAGGCGCAATTGCTGCGGGCCATGCCCGATCGCGTGCACGAGCGCCAGCATGGGGATTTGTGTGTGTAAACACACAAATCCCTGTGCTGTCAGAGGGTAGACAGATCGTGTGTTTCTACAAAGTAGAAACAGCGATCTGTCATCTCTCCTATTCACTCCCCTCCCCAAACAGTTAGAACATGCTGAGGGAACACACACTTAATCTCTTGACTGCCCCCTAGTGTTAACCCCTTTCCTGCCAGTGACAATTATACAGTAATCAGTGCATTTTTATAGCAGTGATCGCTGTATAAATGTCAATGGTCCCAAAAATGTGTCAAAACTCTCCAATCTGTCAGCCGCAATGTCGCAATACCGCTAAAAATCGCAGATCACCGCCATTACTAGTAAGAAAATAAAAATGACATCCATACCATCTGATTACTACTGGTGTTCCCTTGGTACTGGCTCCACTTTTCTCCATTCAGGCTGTAGAAGATAATATATTGGGATATGTACAGAGTAAGGAATTTCTGTCGAGCGCCTTGAGTTTGTATGGCGTGAATCACCATAGGTGCCAGAAGATCCACCTAAAATAATAGACAATGAAACAAAAGCTTTATTTAGCTTCTTATCCTCCAGATTTTCATCTACCTTGTCTGGGGGTTTCCCAAGTCTTCTGTGCAGTATTAGCCCATTTCCCTGGGCCATATACATTAATGAAACCTCAAAGGTCTTGAGATGTAAATTTCCCTACAGTAGGATGATCTTCTTCTCCAATGGCCCAATAGGAACATTCTTGGCTAGCAGTTTTAAGTGAAACTTCATTTTTGGGCCCCTAAGGGCTCCTTCCATGATGAGGAGTAAGCATGTTCAGCATTTGTACACATTTTTGCATGCTTACCTTACAAAGTCCTCTCCTCCCAAGAGGTGCCCATTGTCACTCTGTCTTGGTCTTTCTGAGCAAAGAAGTCTTGAATGGAGATCCACTTTCAAACACAACTCCAGGCTCCAAGTTCCTCCCATGAGGATCTCCTCGTCAGACCTTTATGGCAGCATGGTATTCTTTTTTTTGTATATATCTTTTTTTAATTTCTTCTAGTGCATCTGGGTATAAAAGTCTTGGATGGAGAGCTGCTTTAAAGCCCAACCCCAGGCTTCATGCTCCTCTCCTGAGGAATCCCCACTTTAAGGCCTCTATGACAGTATGGATTCCTTTTTTAATTTATATGTACCTTTTTCTGATGTCTTCAAGCCCATCCAGGCCTGAACATTTTGACTGGAGATCCACTTTAAAGCCCAAGTCCAGGCTTCATGCTCCTCCCCTGAGGAACCCCCCCCTTTAAGGCCTCTTTGACAGTATGGTATCCTTTTTTACTTTATATATATATACCTTTTTCTGATGTCTTCCAGCCCATCCAGGCCTGGAAATTTTGGCTGGAGATCCACTTTGAAGCCAACGTCCAGGCTGCATGTTCCTCCCCTGATGACCTCTCCCTGCTGTTAAGGCCTCTATGACAGTACAGTATCCTTTTTTATTTTATATGTACCTTTTTCTGATGTCTTCTAGCAGCTAGCCCATCTGGGCCTGGAAGTCTTGGCTGGAGATCCAGTTTGAAGCCCAAATACGGGCTCCATTCTAAATCCCCCACCCATCCCAGCAATATGATATTCTTAAAAGAAAAAAAAATACTTACCATTTTCTGAGGTCTTCTAGCCAGTCACATGATGCACCAAATTATTTTCACCTTCTACTAGCAGTAAGCAACCCCGGATTAAGCAGAGAATGGCCCTCAAGTGATCAGCACCGCTCTTTGCACTGCTTTAAAGCCCAACCTCAGGCATCATGTGCCTCCCCTGAGGAATTCCCCCCTTTAAGGCCTCTATGACAGTCCTTTTTTACTTTATATATACCTTTTTCTGATGTCTTCTAGCCCATACAGGCCTGAAAGTTCTGGCTGGAGATCCCTTTTAAAGCCCAAGTCCAGGCTGCCCAGCAAGCTCAGCCAGGGGTCAGAAGAGCTCAGCCAGGAGTCAGAGGAGCTCAGCCAGGAGTCAGAAGAGCTCAGCCAGGAGTCAGAAGAGCTCAGCCAGGAGTCAGAAGAGCTCAGCCAGGAGTCAGAAGAGCTCAGCCAGGAGTCAGAAGAGCTCAGCCAGGAGTCAGAAGAGCTCAGTCAGGAGTCAGAGGAGCTCAGTCAGGAGTCAGAGGAGCTCAGTCAGAGGAGCTCAGCCAGGGGTCAGAGGAGCTCAGCCAGGGGTCAGAAGAGCTCAGCCAGGAGTCAGAAGAGCTCAGCCAGGAGTCAGAAGAGCTCAGCCAGGGGTCAGAGGAGCTCAGCCAGGGGTCAGAGGAGCTCAGCCAGGAGTCAGGAAACAGGAGGTCTCATCCCAGGAGTCAGGAGACAGAGGGTCTCACTCTCACCCAGGAGCCAGAGGAGCCCAGCCAGGAGAAGGGAAACCGGAGGTCTCGTCCCAGGAGTCAGGTAGGCTCCTATCGGGGGGGTTAGGAAAACCCCTATCCAGAGGCCAGCAGTGGACTGTGAAGCAGGCGCCGCGACTAAAGACTAAGAACCAGGAGATCTGGACAATAAAATCAGAAGAACTGGTAAGAAGAACAGCGGTGCTGCCAACAAGAAAGCCAGATGGCTCTGCATTTTCAGTTGACTTTTCAAGTTGATGGTGGAAACCCCTGAGTGGGCAACTGATGCGTATGTGAATTTTCCATTTTGTTCAATAAAAGTGAGCCCACCATGTCCTAAATACAGTTTAGACTGGCACAATTTGTTATAGACTCTTTAGTGTTCTGATATTTACCAAACCAACAAATGCTATTTGCAAGCAAATGGGCAATTTCTTTTTTTTTTTTATCAACCCTCACCTGAATCCAAGAATTCTGACTGTCTACACTCCATGCGTTTATAGTCCCGCTGTTTCCCAGTCTGGCCAGGAATGGCACCCAAGATCCTTTATTAACAAAAGGTAAAAGGAAAATGACAGTACATAAGAACAGAACAACATAAAATATCTAGGCCATGGTGTATAATGGTACCAGTAGTGGTCCCAGTGGCCTTCGTGGAACTTGAGCCAAATGCCCAAGATCTTAGAACATTATTTTGGCTAGGTGCACCCTATGTTTGGCCCGCCATGTACTCTGTGAAGTCTACCTCACCACTTCATTAGGAACACCTAAGAATAGTAAATATAAAAAAACTTTATTTTCCACAGATTAGGCCGATACGTATTCTTCTACATATTTTTTGGTAAGAAAATTGCAATAAGCGATTATTGATTGGTTTGCGCAAAAGTTATAGCGTCTACAAAATAGGGGGTAGTTTTATGGCATTTTTATTAATATTTTTTTTTTACTAGTAATGGCGGCGATCAGCGATTTTTATCGTGACTGCAACATTATAGCGGGCACATCTTTTGATACCATTTTGGGACCATTGTCATTTTTACAGCGATCAGTGCTATAAAAATGCATTGCTTACTGTAAAAATTACACTGGCAGTGAAGGGGTTAACCACTAGGTGGCGCTGCAGGGGTTAAGTGTTCCCTAGGGAGTGATTCTTATTGTTAGGGGGCGTGGCTACATGTGACACGTCATTGATGACCGTTCCCAATCACGGGGAGCGGTCATCAGTGACAGTGTCACTAGGCAGAATAGGAGAATGCCTTGTTTGCAAAGGCATTCCCCTGTTCTGCCCTTGCCGACTGCAATTGCGGGCCTCCCGGGAACATCGAGTTCCCGGGACCCGCAGCTGCACTCGCGAGGCATGCGCATGCCCACTGGGCATCAAATTTAAAGGGACATACCTGTACGCCAATCTGCCTGCCCGTGCCATTCTGTCTATGTAAATAGTTGTGCGGCGGTCAGCAAGTGGTTAATAAAGTTCAATCTGCAGAGAATATGCACTCGCTGTGCTGCCACAGTACATATACTGCGACAGGTTGGCACGTGGAGGCACAATCATGTACCTGTACCCTGTGCACCCAGTACTCAAGGTTCCGGTGATCATGTGATCGCTGTGCAATCACATGATCACAATGTCCACAAAGCTGTTATGAATGAATGAATTCATAGCAGCTGTGCTGCCTATGCTGTGATTGCGTACAGCTATCACAGTGTACCTGGGCAAACCATAGCACCCTGTATCATGTGATTAGCTGTAGCCAATCACAGATCACTAGCCTTCACAGCTGTCATGTTAAAAACGTTGCTGTTGCAATGATCTTCATTGTAACAACCAACTAGATGTAAAAAAAAAATTAAAATTAAATCCCTGATCACCCCCCAGTGTTACTATTGTGGAACTTAGGGCCAGATTCACAAATGAGATACGACGGCGTTTCTCCTGATACGCAGTCGTATCTCTGTTTCTATCTATGCGACTGATTCATAGAATCAGTTACGCATAGATATCTCTAAGATCCGACAGGTGTAATTGTTTTACACTGTCGAATCTTAGGATGCAGTACCGCGGCCGCCGCTGGGGGGAGTTTGCGTCGTAAACCAGCGTCGGGTATGCAAATTAGGAGTTACGGCGGATCCACGACGGTTTTTCGCGTTCGCTACGCCGCCGCTAGTCTAGTTTCCCGTCTCAAAGTTAGTGGTTTTTTTTGCTGCCCTAACTTTAGCCAGCAAGCGTATTGCTGTCTAAAGTATGGCCGTCGTTCCCGCGCCGAAATTCAAAATTTAACGTCGTTTGCGTAAGCCGTCCGGGAATACGGAAGTACGCTACGCGCGTCGCCGTTCAAAAAAATGACGTCACGGCGCGCAAAGCACGGCGGGAGTTAAGAAACGGAGCATGCGCAGTAGGTCCGGCGCGGGAGCGCGCCTAATTTAAATGGCACACGCCCATTTAAATTGGCCCGCCTTGTGCCGGAGGCCGCCGGCGTAGTTTTCATCACAAGTGCTTGGTGAATCAGGCACTTGCGATGAAAAATTGCGACGGTGTAACGTATCTAGTATACGTTACGCCGCCGCGATTCTATGTGAATCTGGCCCTTAATTACTCTAATGACAGGATGAAAAAAAAATTGTAAAAAAAAAAAATTGTAAAAAACAAACAAAAAAAAATAATAAAAAATTATAAAAAAAATTTAACATACAAGTAGCACAGTGCTGAACATCAAAAAAATTCCCTGGTCGTGAAAGTGGTAAAACCATCTGGAGTTGAAGTGGATATAGCCTGAGAACGTCCAACACGCTCATATAGGTTTTGATGGTCAGATGTCCACAAACTTTGACCACATAATGTATGTATGTCATATACAGTATTTTATTTGGGGTTGCACCTATGCGTTACTGATTGTCTCGTCGTATATGTTTGTTTTGTATGTTTTATAGTAATTACTTAAAAATATTAAAATTTCTTACCATAATGTCCTGACGCAGTAATCTGTAAATCTTTGATTTTTCCTGATGATAAACCAAGAGGTTGGTGACACCCTGAAGGACGAAGCACATGTACAATATGTATTATGTTCTAAACTTAACTTGCACTATGTAATGATACAATTAATATGTACACTATATAGACAGAGGTATTTGGCTCCTCTGCAAATGATTGGGTTCAGGTGCTTCCAGTGAAGGGTATACATTTTAGACAATTGTGCTTTTCCACCCTTGTGGTAACAAATAGAGGAAGACCCTCTTCTGTTCCTACATTACTGTGCCCCTGTGTACAAAGAGAGTCCTGACCTCAACCCTACTTAGAAAGAACTTTGGGATCAGGCCTTCTCCTCCAATATCAGTACCTGACCTCAACCCTACTTAGAAAGAACTTTGAGATCAGGTCTTCTCTTCCAATATCAGTACCTGACCTCAACCCTACTTACAAAGAACTTTGGGATCAGGTCTTCTCTTCCAATATCAGTACCTGACCTCAACCCTACTTTAGAAAGAACTTTGAGATCAGGCCTTCTCCTCCAATATCAGTACCTGACCTCAACCCTACTTAGAAAGAACTTTGAGATCAGGTCTTCTCTTCCAATATCAGTACCTGACCTCAACCCTACTTACAAAGAACTTTGGGATCAGGTCTTCTCTTCCAATATCAGTACCTGACCTCAACCCTACTTTAGAAAGAACTTTGGGATCAGGTCTTCTCCTCCAGTATCAGTACCTGACCTCAATGCTACTTTAGAAAGAACTTTGGGATCAGGTCTTCTCCTCCAATATCAGTACCTGACCTCAACCCTACTTTAGAAAGAACTTTGGGATCAGGTCTTCTCTTCCAATATCAGTACCTGACCTCAACCCTACTTTAGAAAGAACTTTGGGATAAGGTCTTCTCCTCCAATATCAGTACCTGACCTCAACACTACTTTAAAAAGAACTTTGGGATCAGATCTTCTCCTCCAATATCAGTACCTGACCTCAACCCTACTTTAGAAAGAACTTTGGGATAATGTCTTCTCCTCCAATATCAGTACCTGACCTCAACCCTACTTTAGAAAGAACTTTGGGATCAGGTCTTTTCCATATCAGTACCTGACCTCAACCCTACTTTAGAAAGAACTTTGGGATCAGGTCTTCTCCTCCAATACCAGTACCTGACCTCAACCCTACTTTAAAAAGAACTTTGGGATAAGATCTTTTCCTCCAATATCAGTACCTGACCTCAACCCTACTTTAAAAAGAACTTTGGGATCAGATCTTCTCCTCCAATATCAGTACCTGACCTCAACCCTACTTTAGAAAGAACTTTGGGATAAGGTCTTCTCCTCCAATATCAGTACCTGACCTCAACCCTACTTTAAAAAGAACTTTGGGATCAGATCTTCTCCTCCAATATCAGTACCTGACCTCAACCCTACTTTAGAAAGAACTTTGGGATAATGTCTTCTCATCCAATATCAGTACCTGACCTCAACCCTACTTTAGAAAGAACTTTGGGATCAGATCTTCTCCTCCAATATCAGTACCTGACCTCAACCCTACTTTAAAAAGAACTTTGGGATAAGATCTTCTCCTCCAATATCAGTACCTGACCTCAACCCTACTTTAAAAAGAACTTTGGGATCAGATCTTCTCCTCCAATATCAGTACCTGACCTCAACCCTACTTTAGAAAGAACTTTGGGATAATGTCTTCTCCTCCAATATCAGTACCTGACCTCAACCCTACTTTAAAAAGAACTTTGGGATCAGATCTTCTCCTCCAATATCAGTACCTGACCTTAACCCTACTTTAAAAAAAACTTTGGGATCAGATCTTCTCCTCCAATATCAGTACCTGACCTCAACCCTACTTTAGAAAGAACTTTGGGATAATGTCTTCTCCTCCAATATCAGTACCTGACCTCAACCCTACTTTAAAAAGAACTTTGGGATCAGATCTTCTCCTCCAATATCAGTACCTGACCTCAACCCTACTTTAAAAAGAACTTTGGGATCAGATCTTCTCCTCCAATATCAGTACCTGACCTCAACCCTACTTTAGAAAGAACTTTGGGATAATGTCTTCTCATCCAATATCAGTACCTGACCTCAACCCTACTTTAGAAAGAACTTTGGGATAATGTCTTCTCCTCCAATATCAGTACCTGACCTCAACCCTACTTTAAAAAGAACTTTGGGATCAGATCTTCTCCTCCAATATCAGTACCTGACCTTAACCCTACTTTAAAAAGAACTTTGGGATCAGATCTTCTCCTCCAATATCAGTACCTGACCCCAACCCTACTTTAGAAAGAACTTTGGGATCAGGTCTTCTCCTCCAATATCAGTACCTGACCTCAACCCTACTTTAAAAAGAACTTTGGGATAAGATCTTTTCCTCCAATATCAGTACCTGACCTCAACCCTACTTTAAAAAGAACTTTGGGATCAGATCTTCTCCTCCAATATCAGTACCTGACCTCAACCCTACTTTAGAAAGAACTTTGGGATAAGGTCTTCTCCTCCAATATCAGTACCTGACCTCAACCCTACTTTAAAAAGAACTTTGGGATCAGATCTTCTCCTCCAATATCAGTACCTGACCTCAACCCTACTTTAGAAAGAACTTTGGGATAATGTCTTCTCATCCAATATCAGTACCTGACCTCAACCCTACTTTAGAAAGAACTTTGGGATCAGATCTTCTCCTCCAATATCAGTACCTGACCTCAACCCTACTTTAAAAAGAACTTTGGGATAAGATCTTCTCCTCCAATATCAGTACCTGACCTCAACCCTACTTTAAAAAGAACTTTGGGATCAGATCTTCTCCTCCAATATCAGTACCTGACCTCAACCCTACTTTAGAAAGAACTTTGGGATAATGTCTTCTCCTCCAATATCAGTACCTGACCTCAACCCTACTTTAAAAAGAACTTTGGGATCAGATCTTCTCCTCCAATATCAGTACCTGACCTTAACCCTACTTTAAAAAAAACTTTGGGATCAGATCTTCTCCTCCAATATCAGTACCTGACCTCAACCCTACTTTAGAAAGAACTTTGGGATAATGTCTTCTCCTCCAATATCAGTACCTGACCTCAACCCTACTTTAAAAAGAACTTTGGGATCAGATCTTCTCCTCCAATATCAGTACCTGACCTCAACCCTACTTTAAAAAGAACTTTGGGATCAGATCTTCTCCTCCAATATCAGTACCTGACCTCAACCCTACTTTAGAAAGAACTTTGGGATAATGTCTTCTCATCCAATATCAGTACCTGACCTCAACCCTACTTTAGAAAGAACTTTGGGATAATGTCTTCTCCTCCAATATCAGTACCTGACCTCAACCCTACTTTAAAAAGAACTTTGGGATCAGATCTTCTCCTCCAATATCAGTACCTGACCTTAACCCTACTTTAAAAAGAACTTTGGGATCAGATCTTCTCCTCCAATATCAGTACCTGACCCCAACCCTACTTTAGAAAGAACTTTGGGATCAGGTCTTCTCCTCCAATATCAGTACCTGACCTCAACCCTACTTTAAAAAGAACTTTGGGATCAGATCTTCTCCTCCAATATCAGTACCTGACCTTAACCCTACTTTAGAAAGAACTTTGGGATCAGGTCTTCTCCTCCAATATCAGTACCTGACCTCAATTCTACTGAACACCATTAGGATCAGATCTTCTCATCCAGCATTAGGACCTAACCTCAACCCTACTGAACACCTTTGGGATAAATTAGAATGCAGATTGTGAGCCAGGTCCTCTCATCCAACATCAGTACCTGACCTCACACATGCTCTTTTGGCTGAATGAGCACACATTCCCACAGATACCGTTCAAAATCTTGTGGAAAATCTTCCCAGGACAATAGAGACTGTTATAACTGCAATGGGGGCAACCCCATAATAATAGCCATGGGCCCAGATTCACAAAGGACTTACGACGGTGTATCTCCACGTACGCCGTTGTAAGTCCGAATGTGCGCCGTCGTATCTTCGCGCCTAATTCATATAATCAGATACGCCTCATGGTTGCCAAGATACGAGCGGCGTAAGTCTCCTACGCCGTCGTATCTTGGGGTGCATATTAACGCTGGCCGCTAGGGGCGCTTCCATATGTTTCGGCGTCAAATGTGCTAATGAGCTAGATACGCCGATTCACGGACGTACTTGCGCCCGGCGTATTAAAATATGCTGTTTACGTAGGGCATTTGACCGGCGTAACTTTACCCCTCATAAAGCAGGGGTAAGTCATGTTAGGTATGGACGTCAGAAACGTCGGAACAGCGTCGTATTTTACGTCATCCGTGAATGGGGATGGGCGTAGGTTACGTTCACGTCGACTAAACATTGAGCCAGCGTAAGTTAGGGAGAAAATTCGACGTGATACTGAGCATGCGCACGCATGCGCCGTTCGTTAGGTGCGTCATTTATGTGGGGTCACGATTCATTACCATACAACACGCCCCCTACCAGCCTAGTTTTAATTAGGCGGGCTTACGACGGCCCATTTACGCTACGCCGCCGTATCTTAGGGCGCAAGTTCTTTGTGAATACGGTACTCGCCTCTCTAAGTTACGGCGGCGTCTAGGATACGCTACGCCCACACAAAGATACGCCCTCCTACAAGAATCTGGGCCATGGTTTTGGAAATGGATGTCCAACAAGCTCATAGAGGTGCGGCGGTCACTTTTTGGGCATAAAGTGTAGATTTAATGACATTTTTAATAACACTATTGCCATGTTTAAATATTAAAATGACATTCTTTGCACAGACTCACTTGGATTATAAACTAGGTAGAGTGCGGTCATATTATGGTTATTATATTCTCCTTCTGGTTCTATAAGCCACAGGCCAGTTGCTTGAGCTGTCATTTCCAAAGTCACCCCAACACCTGCAAATAAAAACATCAATGAAATTTAAAGAGAGTAAAAAAAAGTTAAAAAAAAAAACATGTAGCGGTGCACTAAGCACGAGTTCAAAAGATCCACACATCACCCCGCTGTCTGACCATCCATTCATCCATTTCTTGAAACACAATGATGTCACTTGCTTTACCTTGCAGTATTTTGATTGAAGGGTTAACTTGGGTAGAGTTGGAAAGGATATTATGCCATGGGATGCCCATACAACTTGGCACATTTGGTAGTTTAACCCTTTTATGACTAAGCCTATTTCTGACATTGTGGGCCGGATTCAGATAGGTTAGCGGATCTTTAGATCCGCGTAACCTATCTGATTTACGATCCACCGCCGCCAGTTTTTGAGGCGAGTGCTTAATTCAGAAAGCACTTACCTCAAAACTTGCGGCGGCGTATCGTAAGTCCCCCGGCGGAATTCAAATTCCGCGGCTAGGGGGAGTGTACTATTTAAATCAGGCACGTCCCCGCGCCATTCGAACAGCGCATGCGCCGTCCGCGAATTTTCCCAGCGTGCATTGCTCCAAATGACGTCGCTAGGACGTCATTGGTTTCGGCGTGAGTGTAACTTGCGTCCAGCTCTTTTCTGAATCGACGTACGCAAACGACGTAAAAGTTCAAAACTCGCCGCGGGAACGACGGCCATACTTAACATAGGATACCCCTCACATAGCAGGGGTAACTATACGCCAAAAAAAGCCGAACGCAAGCGACGTAAAAAAAAAGCGACGGGCATTCGTTTCTGAATCGGCGGAAATCCTCATTTGCATATTTGTCGCGTGTAAAAAACGAAACGCCACCTAGCGGCCGGCCTGGAATTGCAGCCTAAGATCCGACGGTGTAAGTCACTTACACCTGTCGGATCTAAAGAGATCTATGCGGAACCTGATTCTATGAATCAGCCGCATAGATCCGACCGACGGAACTCAGAGATACGACGGCGTATCAGGAGATACGACGTCGTATCACTATCTGAATCCGGGCCTTGGTGTTTACAAGTTAAAATCCATATTTTTTGTGCTAGAAAATTACTTAGAACTAGGGGTGCACCAAAATGGAAATTTCAGAACCGAAACTAAACAAAAAAAAATTTCAGACCGAAACCGAAAATAACTTTTCTTTTTTTTCCCCCTATTTCAATTTTTTGGGGAAATAATTGTATGTATTACATGAGACATTTTAATTAGCTTCATTGATTTAAAATAACCAGAATTGAAAAGCTCCAAGTCAATATAATAAAATCCAAACTTTTAATTAAAAATTGGACACATATATCAAATATGATATAATATATATATATATATATATATATATATATATATATATATATATATATATATATATATATAGTAGATGCCAGACATCTTTATATAATTAATTATTGATATCATATAATATATAAAAGATCTTAGATGTCTGTGTGTACTGCACTAGGTGAGGTATGAGGAGGATAATAACAAGGCATTCATTCATATGGTACATGACATACTGACATAGACCTAGTCAGCACCTTGCAGGCTTGCATTTAAAAAGGCAGAGTCGCGCGGGGCACATTAATCAAAAAATTGCACTATAGTCAAATGCTGGTGGTCTGTGACAGTCAGTCACAGACCTTACCTTAACTGCTGGCGTAAGTGAGTCCCGCCGTCGGGTGATGAGGTGAGCAACTTGCTCGGAGTCACGCGGGGTTGGATGGCGCCCAGCCCCCACAGAATGCGGACTTCACTGTTGACTGTCTGAGGGGAGCGGCATGGACAGCCGACGGTCGGACTCGCACCCGCCAGTGACTGGCTGCGACGTCACGATGCCGACGCTGGCAGTGGCAGAGCAGGGGAAACAGGAAATGAGCCATACGGACGGTAATTAAGTCCGGCTCTGAGGTGGGTCATTATCGGCCAGTATTTCTGTTGTTTCGGCATGACCCCAAAAACACAATTTCCTGACAGACTCCATGGCAGACTACGTATGGGTTAACCCCGCCTCCTCTCTACTGCTATAGGACCCCCTACCCATAAATTTGAGCTCACCTCCATGGACTGTGTTCCTTTTTTGTCCTCCTCACATGGACCTTCATCATGCGATTCTGTGCATTCAGGATTTTCTGTCCAGTCGGTATCTTTTTTTGCTGCGGTGCGCCCAGGGCCCAGCTAAGAGCGGGCAAGTGTTTTCGGGCAGTTTATTACCCCTATGGTGGAAGGGATGTGGCCCAGTGTACCAGGATGGACGTGGAGCTGGCTGGCAAGATCTGAAGAAATCTACTTTATCTTCCATGGCAGCGTTTTTGTGTGTATGTCCGTCTTTTGCTTTGCTGTATGCCCCATATTGTTTATTAGGCTCCCGGTGTGTGTGGAACGCTTCTGCGTTCCAGGATGTCTCCCTCTTCCTAGTTCCCGGGTCGCCGTACGTCCGTGCATGCGCGAAGCCGCGGTGAAACTGAGGCTTGGTTTCTGCGCATGCGAGGTGCGGCGGAGGGGTCAGGGGCCGCACAGGCGCAGTCGGGCCGGTCTTCTCGGCGCATGCGCGTCACGGGGAACGGCCGTGACGTCATTCCGGCGGGGGATTTAAACCGCTGAGGTGCCCCATATAGGTGGGATAACCTGTGGGCAATAGCGGCGGCATCCCGGAGCATCGATCTCACTTGGGCAAGGTAAGCCCTGTCTTGGGGGAGTGTGCCACTTAAGTCCCTTAAAGGGGACATTTAAAAAAAAAAAAATGTTTATTTAATTTTAATTCATTTATTTATTTATTTATACTTCCTTAGTGGTATTTCTGATTCCTGTCACTGCGTTTCCCCCTCATAATGGATTCTTCACCGCCGTGTAGCCAGTCCTCCCGCACAAGGTATGTGCGGCGGGGGAGGGGGATGGTAGATAATGTGTTTTCAATTGTGGTTGCTAATTGTGTTTACTGGTTACCTTCCTTCCCCTCCCTCTGTCTGTACTGTTTTTTTTCACTACAGCCCGGCTGAATCTGTTCATCGGTCACAAGATAGGGACCTTGCAAGGCCACAAGACCATCATCAGTCATCTTCCAGGTTCAGACAGGACACCCCGTCTGGGTCCCACTATCACAGGGGACGCTCACATTCCCCCTCCAAGTATAGGAGATGTTCCCATTCCTCTTCTAGTCACCGCCGCCACCACCACCGCGATAGTCGCTCTGACCATAGAGCAGGTTGGGGATGTAAAATTTGAATCCCGGAGGGCAAATCGCTATGCGACCCATGTTATGCCCGAGCGGTCGGTGAGAAAGAGACGGAAAAACAAAATCTTGAGTCTCTTGTTAAATGTGTGGTGAAACAATCTATGAGGGAATTAGACCCCCCCCCACATGAGAGGATCCCGGCCAATTCCAGCCTCATGATGCCTCCCATGATTCCTCGCACAGCGAGATGGAGGGAGATGATTATTCTGATTATTATAGCTTTAGTCTCCCCATTAATCAAGGCGGTCAAGGAGACCCTAAAATTGGAGGATACTGCTGCTCCCCCAGAGAAACAGAGGAAGCTGTTCAAACAACTAGGGAAAGAACGTTCCAATTTTCCACTTCCCTCCGAACTGAAAGATGTTTTTTAGGAAGAATGGAGCAAAGGGGATAAGAAAGTTTCAACGTTGAACAAAACTTCAAAACTCTATCCCTTTAAAGCCGAGGATGTAAAACATCTGGAAAATGCTCCCCTTGTGGATGCAGCAGTAATGCGCCTAGCGAAGCATGTCACCCTTCTGCTAGAGCACAGGTGTCAAACACAAGGCCCACGGGCCGAATGCGGCCCTCCAGGCCATTTCATGTGGCCCTCGCACCTCTCCTGCAGATGCAGGAGAGCTCCAGCCCTCCTCTGGTCCTACTCCAGCCCCCAACTTTCTGCTTTCAAGCAATGCATCCAGCTTCTTCCCAGCAGCACCATAAGGAAAGGGGGTGCACTGTGATGTAAGGGAGAGTGGGGGACTCAACTTCTGATGGTGGGGTGGCTCTTGACATCTAATGTAAGGGGAGGGGATGCGCTGGACATCTAATCTTACAGATACAACTGGCCCTTTTGAGGGCAATCATAATGCTGATGTGGCCCACAATGAAACTGAGTTTGACACCCCTGTGCTAGAGGATACAGTATCTTTTAAAGATGGCCTGGAGCGCAAAATAGATCAAGATCTTAAAAGGATCTATAACTTGGCTGGGATGGCCTGCAAACCAGCCTTGGCACTTGCAGTCACGTCCAAAGCCATGGAGGCCTGGGTTGAAAACGTGGATTCAGTTCTGAAAGGAGTGTCAGAAGATCTAGCTCAAGGATCGGCAGTACAAGAGCTTAAATTGGCGGTTGCCTTTTTGGGGGAGGCATCGATTGACCTTATTCGCCTGATGGCCAGATCGATATTGTCTTCAGTCACGGCCAAACGGGCTTTGTGGTTGCGTCCCTGGCTTGCTGACCCAGCCTCTAAGCAGGCATGGTGTAAAATTCCCTTTGAGGGGTCATCATTGTTCGGTAACAAATTGGATAATGCCATTTCTAAGGCCACAGGCGGGAAGTCCTCCCCCAGGACAGGCGTCCGTTTAACCAAAGAAGGCCTCAGCGTAGGCGCAGTACAGAGCGCTCGAGGGAAGCACGCTCCTATGAACCCAGACAGGATTTCAGGAGAAGCTGGAACTGGAATAGAGGGCAGTCTTCCTTTCAGAAGTCCGCCAAGAAACAGACATCTGGTGGACGTGAGCCAACAAAATCTTTTTGAGATTGGGCCCGCCCAGGCGGGTCGGGTAGGGGCTCGCTTACATCATTTCCGGCACATCTGGGTGGCCTCAATCTCAGACTATTGGACCATCAAAACAGTCTCCACAGGCCACACTTGGTCCTTCGTCAAAGTTCCTCCCAACAGACCAATGTCCACGACACTATCACGATCGGAAGAAAAACAACAAGTTCTACTGTCTTACGTAAATACTCAAGGAGCAGTGGTACCACTACCTGGACGACCTGTTAGTTATTTCTCAAGACAGGCAACTACTTCTAGTTCACAGGGAACAAGTAATTTCCACACTTTTAGAATTCGGATGGCTCCTAAACCGAGAGAAAAGCCAACTAGAACCGACCCAGTGCCTAATTTACCTCGGAGCTCAGTTCAACACCATAGAGAACACTATCTCTCTTCCAGAGGAAAAAATCCCGGTCATTCGGGAAAGAATCTCCCTAGCCCTAGATTCCTCACACCTGAGAGCTTCGCAGTGCCTAAAGATAATCGGCAAAATGGTGGCCACAGCCCCTATGGTCAAATGGGCAATGTGGAGGCTTCGTCCCTTCCAAGCGGGCTTCCTTCAGCAATGAAGGTCTGAAAACATGAGTCAGTGGATTCAGATCACTCAGTTGATGAAGAACAGTCTCCTTTGGTGGCTCCAACGCAAAAACCTGTTGACATGCCACTCTCTTGTTCCCATCTAATGGGTGCCTGTTACTTCCGATGCCAGCAATGCGGGCTGGGGGGCCCATTGTGGTCAATAATTGGCACAAGGCAAATGGGATGCTCGGCTCCACATTCCAGGGTCAAACGTTTTGGAGCTTCGTGCGGCATGGTGTGCCCTTCAATCCTTTTCTCATCTCCTGAAAGGGAAATCAGTTTTACTCAAGATGGACAACACCACGGCTGTGGCGTATGTGAAGAGACAAGGGAGCACTCGGAGTTCTGCCCTTCTCCAAGAGGTCGAGCCCATCTTGACCTGGGCTCAAAGGAACCTGCTCAATCTGTCAGCAGTCTTCAATCCAGGGGAGCAGAACACTCAAGCGGACTTCTTGTCTCGCAACAATCTAGACAACAACGAATGGTCACTGCATCCTCAGACCTTCAAGTGGATCCTATCGTTGGGAATCGATCTCGAGGTGGATCTGTTTGCATCTCCCTGCAACCACAAACTCAACAAATACTACACTCAAGTCCGTTGCAGTCAAGCTTTCAGAGTAGATGCTTTAACGAGTCAGTGGAACTTCAACAGGGCGTATGCCTTCCCTCCACCTCCGATCATTCTAAAGTCCCTTCAGAGGCTTCAATTGGAGACGATCAAAGTGGTGACAATAGAACCCTACTGGCCGAGCAGGCCGTGGTTTCCCCTCCTGATCCAGATGAGCTTCCGGGACCCGTTGCCTCTCCCTCTCAGACCGGACCTTCTTTCTCAGGGGGCGACCCTGCACCCCTGTCCAGCAATACTGAGACTGATGGTCTGGTTCTTGAGAGGGAGAGGCTAGAGTCTCTCGGCTGTGCTTCGACAGTTATTTCTACCCTCATGAGTTCCAGAAAGCCTAGTACCAACAGAGTCTACAGTAGAATATGGGCCAAGTTTGTTAACTTTTCTACGTCAACAGGAAGATCATGCAGAGATCCTGGAGTCCAAGACATCCTCAGTTTTCTCCAGTCTGGCCTGGATCTTCCTCTTTCGGTTAGTTCCCTTAGAGTGCAAGTATCGGCTTTGTCAGCCTTTTCAGGAACAGCATGGGCAACTGACCCACTGATAAGACAATTCTTTCGTGGGGCATCGAGACTCAGACCTCAGAGGAATCCTAGATTCCCCAAATGGGATATTCCATTCGTCCTTGACGCATTGTCAATTCTAAACAACAAAGATCTTTCATTGAAGGACTTGTCACTTAAACTGGCCTTTTTGGTGGCCATCACCTCAGCCAAAAGGGTATTGGAGATGAGCTTTTTGGGATGTCAGGAACCTTTTCTGACTTTCTTTCCGGACCAGGTGGTCCTTATTCCCATGCTTGGGTCCAAACCAAAAGTTACTTCCGTGTTTCACGAAAACCAGGGGATAGTGCTTCCTACTTTCAAGTCTCCAGGATCTACGGATGTACATCCTTTGGATGTGGGCGAAACACTGAGGGAGTACTTACGAGTCACTTCGTCTTTCAGATGTTTCAATCATCTGTTCTTATTACACTCTGGCAGCAATAGAGGAAAACGTGATTCTTCAAGAACAATAGCGGCCTGGATTGTTCAAGCTATTCAACAAGCTTACAGGGCAAAGGGCTTGGCTCCTCCAGAGGCAGTGATGGCTTATTCCACCAGAGGCATGGCGACCTCATGGGCAGCGGCTCGACATGTGGCTCCTGATGTGATATGCAAGGCAGCCTTGTGGTCTTCGATCAACACTTTCATGTCTCATTATTGTATAGAGCCTGCTGGGAAAACGTATTGACTCGAGTATAAGCCTAGGGTGTCCATCTGCATGCCTCACTGTGTCCATGCCTCACTGTGTCCATGCCTCACTGTGTCCATGCCTCACTGTGTCCATGCCTCACTGTGCCCATGTCTCACTGTGCCCATGTCTCACTGTGCCCATGCCTCACTGTGTCCATGTGCATGCCTCACCGTGCCTATGTCTCACTGTGTCCACGCCTCACTGTGTCCACGCCTCACTGTGTCCACGCCTCACTGTGTCCACGCCTCACTGTGTCCACGCCTCACTGTGTCCACGCCTCACTGTGTCCATGCCTCTATATGCCCATGCCTCTATATGCCCATGCCTCACTGTGTCCATGCCTCACTGTGTCCATGCCTCACTGTGTCCATGCCTCTCTATGCCCATGCCTCACTGTGTCCACACCTCTCTATGCCCATGCCTCACTGTGTCCATGCCTCACTGTGTCCATGCCTCTCTATGCCCATGCCTCACTGTGTCCATGCCTCACTGTGTCCATGCCTCACTGTGTCCATGACTAGACTGATGTTTAACATATGAGTCTATAGAAGAGGTGCCCGGCTTTGAAAAAAATCGGTGCTCCCCAGCCGGAGGTCCCCCAGGACAACAAACTTCGCACACTTATTGGGGAAGAGTGGGGCTACATGTGTGCCAAGTTTGGTACTGGTACGCGGTCCCCAAACCCTGGGAGATCAGGCGCAAATAGATGACTCGAGTATAAGCCGAGGGGGGGGCATTTGCTGAAAAACTCGGCTTATACTCGAGTATATACGGTATTTATTTCCCATACATAGAAGGATGAAATCCTACAACAATCCTTACCAGGGTATAGGTTCACTATACTACACGGGTGGTCCTTCTGGCTTCCTTGCTTGAGGATGTTCCCATGAAACTGCACAGGAAGGATGTCTCTTCTTCCAACGTTCAGTAGATGCCACCGTGTCTTTCTATCCAAAGGCAAGACAAGTCCAGGAAGAGAGTCATCCACATAGCCATTGATTGCTAAAAGGCCAAGAAAGATAAAAAAAAAAAATTATAATATAACTCTTTACTGCAATGAGATCATATAGGCATCATTGGCCAACCAGGATAGGTAGATACAACCAGGGATTTCCTCACTTTGGAGGAATTTCCTCACTTCCTGTTTTGGCTATGGGACAGGAAGTAAAGGGAAATTTCCCCAATGGCAGATAAAAACGGATAGGATAACCCATTCTAAATAAATCTAAAATAAAATAAAAATAAAATCTTTAGTTCAACTTTGAGTGATAATAAGAATATCACCAATAGACAAGGAGTAAGGGGATGTCTGTAAATACAAAAATATACAGGATTATCTAATGGAAGGAAGAAATAATTAAATGACAATGGTCCCAAAAATGTGTCAAAATTGTCCGATGTGTCCGCCATAATGTCGCAGTCACGAAAAAAATTGCTGATCGCCGCCATTAGTAGTAAAAAAAATTTTTTTTTATAAAAATGCAATAAAACTATCCCCTATTTTGTAAACGCTACAAATTTTGCACAAACCAATCGATAAACGCTTATTGCAATTTTTTTTTTTTTTACAAAAATAGGTAGAAGAATACGTAGCGGCCTAAACTGAGGGAAAAAAATGTTTTTTTATATATTTTTTGGGGATATTTATTATAGCAAAAAGTAAAAAATATTGTGGCCCAGATTCAAAAAGATTAGCGTATCTTTCTGCGGGCGTAGCGCATCTCATATGCGCTACGCCGCCGTAACTCAGTCAGGCGAGTAGTGTATTCTGAAAGATCTTACGCCCGAAGTTACGGCGGCGTAGCGTACATGGGCGGGCGTAAGCCTGCCTAATTCAAATGTGGATGATGTGGGCGTGTTTTATTTAAATTACTTGTGACCCCACGTAATTGACGTTTCTTACGAACGGCGCGTGCGCCGTCCGTGAACGTTTTCAAGTGCGCATCCTCCAAATTACGCCGCAAACTGTCAATGCTTTCGACGTGAATGTAACTTACGTACAGCCCTATTCACGAACGACTTACGCAAACGACGTAAAATACGACGCTGTTCGTACGTTTCCGACGTCCATACCTAACATGACTTACTCTTGCTTTATGAGGGGTAACTTTACGCCGGAAAAAGCCTTTACGTAAACAATGTAAAAAAATGCGCCGGGTGTACGTACGTTTGTGAATCGGCGTATCTACCTAATTTTCATATTCCTCGCGTAAATCTACGGAAGCGCCACCTAGCGGCCAGCGTAAATATGCAACTAAGATACGACGGCGTAAGAGGCTTACGCCAGTTGGATCTTACCAAAATTCCGGCGTATCTTGTTTTCTGAATACAGATAAAAGATACGCAGGCGCATCCTAGAAGTTACGTGGCGTATCAATAGATACGCCAGCGTAACTTCGTTCTGAATCCGGGCCTGTATTTTTTTCAAAATTGTCGCTCTATTTTTGTTTATAGCGCAAAAAATAAAAACCGCAGAGGTGATCAAATACCACCAAAAGAAAGCTCTATTTGTGGGGAAAAAAAGACGCCAATTTTGTTTGGGAGCCACGTCGCACGACCGCGCAATTGTCAGTTAAAGAGACGCAGTGCCAAATCGCAAAAAGGGGCCTGGTCCTTTACCTGCATTTTGGTCCGGGTCTTAAAGCGGTAGTTCACCCTCCTTTCCATCATTAGACCATTAAATTCGGCATCGTAGCGCGAGCTACGGTATGCCGGTCTTAAATTTTTAATCCCCGTACTCACTGTGGTATCGCTGATTGAAGAATCCGACTCCCGCGGGGAATGGGCGTGCCTATGGAGAGGGAGGATGATTGACGGCCGGCTCTGGCACGTCACGCTCCCCGAAGACAGCCGGAGTAGGTCTCGGCTATTCACGACGCCTGCGCACAGGCTATGCGCAGGCGCCGTGAATAGCCAAGCCTATTTCGGCTATTTCCGGAGAAGCGTGACGTGCCAGGGCCGGCCGTCAATCACCTTCTCTCACCATAGGAACGCCCATTCCCCGGATTCTTCAATCAGCGATACCACAGTGAGTACGGGCATAAAAAATGTAAGACCGGCATACCGTAGCTCGCGCTACGATGCCGAATTTAATGGTCTAATAAAAAAAGAACCCCCGCTTTAAGTGGTTAAACCAGCTGGGAGCCACAAAGAAGGAGCAATATGAACCCATACAGCCCCAAATCACCATACTGACATGTCTGGCATAGACCAACTTTTGGATCTTGCATGTGAACTGTGATCGTTCTCTCTTTCTCGCCCCCCATAACCCTGTAGTAGTCCAACCAAGGTTTTGTATAAGACAGAAATGGTCATATTGTGACTGAAGCCCATTACCATGAAAGATGTGGTCATGCTGAATATCCTCAGCAGGCGCAGCTGATGGTGACTTGCAAGCACGAGGGCAGGAACGTAATACATTGGCCTGAAAACCACAGGTGGAGGGACAACGTCGCTGCCAATTCTCTCTGAAGTACCAGCTTTTCATTTCGTCAATCTCCATAAACACAAGAGAGAAATCTTCCATCGGGATCTGCTGCACAGTGGAGCGCTTCAAGACATTTGGTCGGCAGACGAGCAAAGGTCCGATGAGCCCGGAATGAAAGTCTTTGTACTGGTTGGAAACACGGGAACAAAAGTCAAGTTTGAATTACATTCAATTCCATCTCCCCCAAATGTTCTTTAACCACTTCCAAACCGGGCACTTACGCACCTTCCTGCCCAGGCCAATTTTCAGCTTTCAGCGCTGTCGCACTTTGAATGACAATTGCGCGGTCGTGCTACACTGTACCCAATTTTTTTATCATTTTGTTCCAACAAATAGAGCTTTCTTTTGGTGGTATTTGATCATCTCTGCGATTCTTTTTTTACTAAAAAAAGACCGAAAATTTTGAAAAAAAATAAGGGCCAGATTCAAAGAGCTTCGCTTATCTTTAGGCGGGCGTAGCGTATCTCAGATACACTACGGGCCAGATTCACGTAGATCAGCGGATCTATAGATCCGCTCGATCTACGTGATTTAAGATCCGCTCCCGCAAGTTTGAGAGGCAAGTGGCTAATTCACAAACCACTTACCTCCAAACTTGCGGCGGCGGATCCTAAATCCCCCGGCGGAATTCAAATTCCGCGGCTAGGGGGAGTGTACTATTTAAATCAGGCGCGTTCCCGCGCCAATTTAAATGCGCATGCGCCGTCCGGGGAATTTCCCGGCGTGCATTGCTCCCACTGACGTCACTAGGACGTCAGTGGTTTGGACGTGAGCATGACTTGCGACGCGCGTGTTTGTGAATCGGCGTACGCAAACGACGTTAGAAAATTCAAATTCGACGCGGGAACGCCGGCTATACTTAACATTGGCTGCGCCTGATAAAAGCACGGGTAAGTATACGACGGGAAAGCCGCTACGGAAACGTCGTAAGAAGACTGCGTCGGGTCCGCGTACGTTTTTAAATCGAAAAAAAGATCCGACAGTGTAACACAGTGTAACACTGTCGGATCTAGCCCTATCTATGCGTAACTGATTCTATGAATCAGGCGCATAGATAGGACCAGTGTAAGTCAGAGATACGATGATCTGTAGATACACCGTCGTATCTCTTTGTGAATCTGGCCCATAAACACCGTAAGTTTGAGCAGCAAGTTGTGGATTCACATAGAACTTGCGCTGAAACTTACGGCGGCGCAGTGTAACTGGGCCGGCGTAAGCCCGCCTAATTCAAAATAGGCTAGTTGGGGGCGTGTACTATGTAAAATAGTAGTGACCCCACGTTTTTGACGTTTTTAACGAACGGCACATGCGCCGTCCATGGACGTATCCCAGTGCGCATGCTCCAAATGACGTTGGCAAATCGTCATTGCTTTCGACGTGAACGTAAATTACGTCCAACCCTATTCGCAAACGACTTACGCAAACGACGTAAAAAATAAAAAATTTGACGCGGGAACGACGTCCATACTTAACATTGCGTACGCCTCATAGAAGCAGGAGCAAAGTTACGCCGGTAAAGCCTTACGCAAACGACGTCCAAAAAATTCCGCCGGGCGCACGTACGTTTGTGAATCGGCGTATCTACCTAATTAGCATATTCCGCGCATAAATCTACGGAAGCGTCACCTAGCGGCCAGAGTAAATATGCAGCCTAAGATATGACGGTGTAAGACACTTACGCCAGTCGGATCTTAGGGAAATCTATGCGCAACTGATTCTATGAATCAGGCGCATAGATACGACGCCGCAACTCAGAGATACGACGACGTATCCGGAGATACGCCGTCGTATCTCCTACCTGAATCCGGCCCTAAGTTTTTATTTTTTTCTGTAAATTTTTTGGGTAAATAAGTACGTTTTCTACTTCGATTATGGGCACCGATGAGGTGGCACTCATGGGCACCGGTGAGGTGGCACTGATGGGCACCGGTGAGGCGGCACTGATGGGCACCAGTGAGGTGGCACTGATGGGCACGGATGAGGTGGCACTGATGGGCACCAGTGAGGCGGCACTGTCGGACACTGAAAGGTGGCACTGATAGGCGGCGCTGGTATGCGGCACTGATGGGCACTCATAGGTGGCACTGATGGGCACTCATAGGCGGCACTGGGCACTTATAGGCGACACTGATGGGCACTCATGGGCAGCACTTATGGGTGGCACTGATGGGTACTTATGGGTGGCACAGATGGGCACTGATAGGTGGGCACTGGGCATGGATGGGCACTGAGGGGTGGCACTGATGGACACTGAGGGGTGGCACTGATGGACACTGAGGGGTGGCACTGATGGCATTGCTGGGCATCACTTGTTTATCCCAGTGCCAGTCCCATGTTGCCAGTCAGTGCCCCATGGGCACTGATTGGCATCTATTCTCTTTTTTTTTTACGCCCCTTTTTTTTTTTTACTGCCCTGGTGGTTCAGTGTGGGCATCCGAGGGGGGGGGGGGGCTGCGCTGATAAACAATCATCACAAACCCCCCCTGTCAGGAGAGACGCCAATCGGCTCTCCTCTACTCGCGTCTGTCAGACGCGAGTGAGGAAGAGCCATCAACGGCTCTTCCTGTTTACATCGTGATCAGCCGTGATTGGACACGGCTGATCACGAGGTAAAGAGTCTCCGCGAGAGGCTCTTTACCGAGATCGGAGATGCAGGGTGTCAGACTGACACCCAGCATCACCGATCGCCGCGCTGCGCACCCCCACGGGCGCGCGCCGGCATGAAATCCTGCAGGACGTCAATAGACGTTCAGTCAGGATTTCACAACTACTTCCCGGACGTCAATTGTCCATTGACCGGGTGTGAAGTGGTTAAACTTCTACCTTGCCCACAAGACATATGTCATATTGAGGTGCAAAAATTACACACAAGACCTTTGTAGCAAAGAAAGAAAATTCACACTTATAATAACACTGGGAACTTTTGTTAAAGGAAAATAATTTAAATTTGATAAATCTGCTCACCAAGTGGCCATTAGAGGTGTAGAACCAGGTCCGGCACTCTTCAGATCCAGTGGGCCCAAACTGTGAGCTGACTTTTCCTGTGTATGTACGGCTGTGTTGTGGGGGTACACTGTCCTCCTCCTTCCATTGTACAGCTAAAACATTGGAGTAGAAGGAGTAGGGTCGGGAAGCCATGTTCTTAAACTGTATCTGGAGGAACAAGACGAAATAACAAACGGGTTCAAGTAAATCATTTTATGCAAGGAAGTCACAATAATAATTAATACATAAAAATAAATGCATTGCATTATAAAGTATTATAAATGCAATAAATATAATTTATTATATTTAGTAAACGTAATAAATTTACAAAAAATAAATACTAATGTAAATAAAAAAACAATAATAATAAAAAAAGATATATATATATATATATATATATATATATATATACACACATATACATACACACACACACATTGGCCCGGATTCACATACATCGGCGCATATTTATGCCGCCGTAGCTTATCTTCTTTACGCTACGCCGACGTAGCGCAGAGAGGCAAGCACTGGATTCACAAAGCCAGTGCTGCCAAATCTGTGCTGGGCTTCATAGACGTAATTCGTCATAAGTGGAAGTGGGCGTGAGCCATGCTAATGAGGCGTGACCCCATGCAAATGATGGGTTGAGTCTCAGACAGATACATATAATGAACGGCGCATGCGCCGTCCCGTGGACGCAACCCAGTGCGCATGCTCAGGATCGCGTCGGAACTACTCCCTAAGATACGACGGATCACTGCCTACGACGTGAACGTAACCTACGCCTAGTCATATTCACGTACAACGTAAACGACATAAGATACGACGGCTTGTGTTCCCTGGTCCATACCTTTGCATGGGTTGCGCCTCATCTATGGGGAATAACTTTACGCCGGACGTGCGACTTACGCAAACCGTGTATATTATGCGCCGGGCGAAAGTACGTTCGTGAATCGACGTATCTCCCTCATTTCCATATTTGAATAGGAAATCAATGGGAGCGCCACCTACATCCAGCGTAAATATGCGCCCACGCTACGCCGGCGTAGGAAAGTTACGGCGGTCGGATGAAGCCCATTTTCAGGCGTATCTTGTTTTCAGAGTCCGGCGCATAGATACAACGGCGCATATTTACACTTACGCGGCATATCTGTAGATACGTCGGTGTAAGTGCTTTGTGAATCCGGGCCATACAGTGTATAATAAATTTACTAAAATAAATAAATACTAATGTAAATTAAAAAAAAAAAATATATATATATATATATATATATATATATATATATATATATACACACACAGAATCTCACAAAAGTGAGTACACCCCTCACATTTTTGTAAATATTTCCTTCTATCCTTTCATGTGACAACACTGAAGAAATGACACTTTGCTACAATGTTGTGTAGTGAGTGTACAGCTTGTATAACAGTGTAAATTTGCTGTCCCCTCAAAATAACTCAACACCCAGCCACTAATGTCTAAACCGCTGGCAACAAAAGTGAGGACACCCCTAAGTGAAAATCTCCAAATTGGGCCCAAAGTATTTTGTGTGACCGCCATTATTTTCCAGCACTGCCTTAACCCTCTTGGGCATGGAGATCACCAGAGCTTCACAGGTTGCCACTGGAGTCTCTTCCCCTCCTCCATGATGACATCACAGAGCTGGTGGATGTTGGAGATCTTGCACTCCTCCACCTTCCGTTTGGGGATCCCCCACAGATGATCAATAGGGTTTAGGTCTGGAGACATGCTTGGCCAGTCCATCACCTTTACCCTCAGCTTCTTTAGCAAGGCAGTGGTGGTCTTGGAGGTGTGTTTGGGGTCGTTATCATGTTGGAATACTCCCCTGCGGTCCAGTCTCTGAAGGGAGGGGATCATGCTCTGCTTCAGTGTGTCACAGTACATGTTGGCATTCATGGTTCCTCAATGATCTGTAGCCCCCCCAGTGCCGGCAGCACTCATGCAGCCCCAGACCATGACACTCCCACCACCATGCTTGACTGTAGACAAGACACACTTGTCTTTGTCCTCCTCACCTGGTTGCCGCCACACACGCCTGACACCAAATACGTTTAGCTTGGTCTCATCAGACCACAGAACATGGTTCCAGTAATCCTTGTCCTTAGTCTGCTTGTCTTCAGAAAACTGTTTGCGGACTTTCTTGTGCATCATCTTTAGAAGAGGCTTCCTTCTGGGACGACAGCCATGCAGACAAATTTGATGCAGTGTGCGGCGTATGGTCTGAAAACTTCCCTGGCTGACCCTGAACCTCCCCAGCAATGCTGGCAGCACTCATACGTCTATTTCCCAAAGACAACCTCTGGATATGACGCTGAGCACGTGCACTCAACTGCATTGGTCGACCATGGCGAGGCCTGTTCTGAGGGGAACCCGTCCTGTTATACCGCTGTATGGTCTTGGCCACCGTGCTGCAGCTCAGTTTCAGGGTCTTGGCAATCTTCTTATAGCCTCTGCCATTTTTATGTAGAGCAACAATTCATTTTTTTCAGATCCTCATGGAGAGTTTTTTGCCATGAGGTGCCATGTTAAACTTCCAGTGACCAGTATGAGAGAGTGAGAGCGATAACACCAAATTTATCACACCTGCTCCCCATTCACACCTGAGACCTTGTAACACTAACGAGTCACATGACTCGTTGTGTAAGTCGTCCGTGAATAGGAAAGGACGTAACGCACGTCGCCGTTCAAAAAATTACGTCGGTGCGACGTCATTTCGCGCAAAGCACGGCGGGAAATTTCAAAACGGAGCATGCGCAGTACGTTCGGCGCGGGAACGCGCCTAATTTAAATGATACACGCCCCATTTGAATTAGGCGGGCTTGCGCCGGACGGATTTACGCTACGCCGCCGCAAGTTTACAGGCAAGTGCTTTGTGAATCAAGCACTTGCCCGTGAAACTTGCGGCGGTGTAACGTAAATGTGATACATTACGCCGCCGCGGATTTACGCAATTCTACCTGAATCTACCTGAATTGCATGGATTACATATAGTCGTCACATGACACAGAAAGCTTACTTACTATGATTTCATCATTAACCTCTGCCCGGATACATGGCCCTAAAAGTCCCAAATGGGCGTCTCTTTCTCCACGGAAGGCGGGTTCACGAAAGCTGCTATCTAGATACTCCCGAAAAACAACTTTCTTATAGGATGGGAACCCATGCAACATATGGTGACTGATGGGAGAAAAAAGTGGAAACAAATTAAACATGGGTGGCTGACTACAAAATATAAAGAAAAGTTAAAAAGGAAAAGAGGTAATAAAACAAAATAAAAATACAGGATTTTTTTTTAAATAAAAGTAATAAAAAAAAGGAAACAGGGGACCTTGCCTTATTTAAAAAAAACTCTAGGTTACACAATACAATCTTAAATACATTAAAAATAAATACCGTATATACTCGAGTATAAGCCGAGTTTTTCAGCACATTTTTTTGTGCTGAAAATGCCCCCCTCGGCTTATACTCGAGTCACCTTTTTGCGCCTGATCTCCCAGACTTTGGGGACCCGGTACCGGCCAGCTGTAGGTCCCCTGGACCCCAAACTTGGCACACATGTAGCCCTCCTCTATAAGTGTGCAAAGTTTGTTGGCCGGGGAGCACCGATTTTTCAAAGTCTGGCACCCCTTCCAAAGACTCCCATGTTAAACGGTAATTTCTCTGGTATCTTTGGGGACCCGGTACTGGCCAGCCGTAGGTCGTCTGTACTTGAAACTTGGCACGCTTGTAGTTTCAGTTCTCCTCTACAAATTTGCTGTCTGGGGGACCTACGGCCAGGGAGCATCGATTTTTCAAATCCGGGCACCCCTTCCATAGACTCCCATGTTAAACGTAAGTCTAGTCATGGACACAGTGAGGCATGGGCACAGTGAGGCATGGACACAGTGAGGCATGGGCACAGTGAGGCATGGGCACAGTGAGGCATGGGCACAATGAGACATGGGCACAGTGAGGCATGGACACAGTGAGGCATGGGCACAGTGAGGCATGGACACAATGAGACATGAGCACAGTGAGGCATGGACACAGTGAGGCATGGGCACAGTGAGGCATGGACACAGTGAGGCATGGACACAGTGAGGCATGGACACAGTGAGGCATGGACACAGTGAGGCATGGACACAGTGAGGAATGGACACAGTGAGGCATGGACACAGTGAGGAATGGACACAGTGAGGCATGGACACAGTGAGGCATGGGCACAGTGAGGCATGGACACAGTCAGGCCCGGATTTACTCCCTTTGCCGCCCCAAGGCCGGGTCATTCAATGCCGCCCCGCCTGCGCAGTACAGGGGGGGGCATTATCCGCCGGGGGGACTTTTTCGGCAGGACACTGGAAAGCAGGGGGGATGCTGCTGCCGAAAATGACATTGAGAACTGGGGGGGGGGGATGTTGCTGCCAAAAATTACATTGATCATTGGGGGGGTGCTGCTGCCGAAAATTACATTGAAAACCATCTGACCTCCTCTTCCCTCTGTTTTCTGTCCTCTCACCATCCGTGACATGACAGGGGGGGGAAATGAAAGTGTCCTCTCCTCTCAGCTGCAGTGCCGCCCCTGCACCCACTGCCGCCCAGAGGCCTGGCCTTGTTGGCCTTGTCTGGAATCCGGCCCTGGGCACAGTGAGGCATGGGCACAGTGAGGCATGGACACAGTGAGGCATGCACATGGGCAAAGTGAGGCACAGTGAGGCATGGACACAGTGAGGCATGGACATGGACACAGTGGGCCAGATTCACAAAGAACTTACGGCAGCGTATCTATTTATACGCCGCGTAAGTTCTACGATGCGCCGTTGTATCTTTGTTTTGTATCCACAAAACAAGATACGACTGAATGGGGGCTAGATCCGACTGACATACGTCTTAGTACGCCGTCAGATCTTAGGTGCATATTTACGCAGGCCGCTAGGTGGCGCTTACGTTGATTTCCGCGTTGAGTATGCAAATTAGCTAGATACGCCGATTCTCAAACGTACGTCCGCTTGGAGAATTTTTTTACGTTGTTTACGTAAGGCTTTTTTTCGGGGTAACGTTACCCCTGCCTCTATGAGGCGTACGCAATGTTAGGTATGGACGTCGGGACAGCGGCGAATTTTCCGTCGTTTACGTCGTTTGCGTAAAACGTTCGCGAAGAGGGCTTTGCGTAAATTACGTTCACGGCGAAAGCATTGACTATTTGCGACGTGATTTCGAGCATGCGCACTGGGATACCCCCACGGACGGCGCATGCGCCGTTAAAAAAAACGTCATTTACGCGGGGTCAGATTACCATACAACACGCCCACTCCAAGCCTGCTTTGAATTACGCCGGCAGATTTACGTTACGCCGGCCCACATATGGGAGCAAGTTCTTTGTGGATACCGTAGGAGCCACTCTTATTTACGGCGGCGTAGCGCATATGAGATGCGCTACGCCCGCCTAAATATACGCCCGTTTTTGTGGATCTGGCCCAGTGAGGCAAAGTGAGGCATGCAGATGGACACCCTAGGCTTATACTCGAGTCTAGGGTTGTCCCGATACCGATACCAGTATCGGTATCAGGACCGATACCGAGTATTTGCGGGAGTACTCGTACTCCCGCAAATACCCCCGATACTGAAATAGAATACTTGTTCCCCCCCCCCGCCGCAAACCCGTCGCCGCAAATCAGCGTGCGGGGAACATTACAGCTTTAGTTTGAATAGCTGTATCCCCGCCGCGTATAGACACTTCCCCTTGTGCGGGATTGGACGGATGATCTGTCCAATCCCGCGCATGGGGTAGTGTCTATATGCGGCGGGGATACAGCTATTCAAACGAAAGCTGTAATGTTCCCCGCACGCTGATTAACAGCGGCACGTGCGGCATCATCGAGGTATGTAGGACATGGCTGGAATATGTGGGGGACATGGCTGCATTATGTGGGGGACATGGCTGGAATATGTGGGGGACATGGCTGCATTATGTGGGGGACATGGCTGGAATATGTGGGGGACATGGCTGGAATATGTGGGGGACATGGCTGCATTATGTGGGGGGACATGGCTGCATTATGTGGGGGACATGGCTGCATTATGTGGGGGACATGGCTGCATTATGTGGGGGACATGGCTGTAATATGTGGGGGCATGGCTGTAATATGTGGGGGACATGGCTGTAATATGTGGGGGACATGGCTGTAATATGTGGGGGGACATGGCTGTAATATGTGGGGGGACATGGCTGGAATATGTGGGGGACATGGCTGGAATATGTGGAGGACATGGCTGCATTATGTGGGGGACATGGCTGCATTATGTGGGGGACATGGCTGCATTATGTGTGGGACATGGCTGTAATATGTGGGGGACATGGCTGCATTATGTGGGGGACATGGCTAGAATATGTGGGGGACATGGCTAGAATATGTGGGGGACATGGCTGGAATATGTGGGGGACATGGCTGGAATATGTGGGGGACATGGCTGGAATATGTGGGGGACATGGCTGCATATGGGGTGGGACATGGCTGCATATGGGGGGGGCATGGCTGCATATGTGGGGGGACATGGCTGCATTTGGGGACACATTTAAAAAAAGTATCGGTATTCGGTATCGGCGAGTACATAAAAAAAAGTATCGGTACTTGTACTCAGTCCTAAAAAAGTGGTATCGGGACAACCCTACTCGAGTCAATGCGTTTTCCCATTTTTTTTTTTTGTAATGTTCCCCGCACGCTGATTAACAGCGGCACGTGCGGCATCATCGAGGTATGTAGGACATGGCTGGAATATGTGGGGGACATGGCTGCATTATGTGGGGGACATGGCTGGAATATGTGGGGGACATGGCTGCATTATGTGGGGGACATGGCTGCATTATGTCGGGGACATGGCTGGAATATGTGGGGGACATGGCTGGAATATGTGGGGGACATGGCTGCATTATGTGGGGGACATGGCTGCATTATGTGGGGGACATGGCTGCATTATGTGGGGGACATGGCTAGAATATGTGGGGGACATGGCTAGAATATGTGGGGGACATGGCTAGAATATGTGGGGGACATGGCTAGAATATGTGGGGGACATGGCTAGAATATGTGGGGGACATGGCTGGAATATGTGGGGGACATGGCTGCATTATGTGGGGGACATGGCTGGAATATGTGGGGGACATGGCTGGAATATGTGGGGGACATGGCTGGAATATGTGGGGGACATGGCTGCATTATGTGGGGGACATTGCTGCATTATGTGGGGGACATGGCTGTAATATGTGGGGGACATGGCTGTAATATGTGGGGGACATGGCTGGAATATAAAAAAAAGTATCGGTACTTGTACTCAGTCCTAAAAAAGTGGTATCGGGACAACCCTACTCGAGTCAATACGTTTTCCCATTTTTTTGTGGTAAAATTAGGCGCCTAGGCTAATTTTAGGGTTGGCTTATACTCGAGTATATACGGTACATAAAATGAATTCAAAAATATAATTACCTGTCTTTTATAAAATAAGGGGACTGTCCACCCCCATAATCCCACTCTATCTCCTCAGCTGCAATGAAATAAGTGTGGATTTGCCCTACGTGGCTCCTAGGATCTAGTTCTCCATACAAGTCAATATACTCAAAATCACCGCTGTAATCATCATAAAAGTCCACGTTGCCATCCGCCGAGTTATTAGCATGAGATCCATTTTCTAACAGTTTTTTTGCTGGGCCGATTTGCCCCGTGGTATCTCTGCGCTGTCTATTTAACTCTTTAGCTGGTTCCCCTTTCACCTTGCCACTTTGAGTTTCAGTAGATCCAACGGGTTGCAAAGCTTTTGTAGAATCTTCGTCGTTTAGGATTCCATCATCCAAATATTCTGGGGTCGGTGATTTCTGTAAGTAGCTCTGAGGTCCGGAAGGTGGGGTTTTGAAAGGGGCAATAAGTGGAAACTGATAAAAAGTGGGATCGGGGGTGAAATCTTTTGACTCTTCATGATTGTATTCATAGTAGTCATCTTCATGATGCTCACAGCGAATGACTTTTAATGTTGCCCGCATACCTAAATCTGCCAGAGGGGAGTCTGGTGCCACGTGCCATTGTCCTACAGGAAATTAATCAACCAGTCGTGAATTTAAAGTGGAGTTCCACCCATAAATATAACATTACATCAGTAGTTTTAAAAAAATGTCATTAGTCCTTTAAGAAAAAAAAAAAAATATTTTAGATGCCTTTAAAGTGTTGTTGCTAGGCAGAATAGTTAATCTTCCCTCTTCCTGCACCTAGGTGCTTAAAGCGGTGGTTCCCCCTTAAAAACAACTTTTTTTTATTCCACTGCCCCCCCACATTCCATCACGATTAAGGCACATATTTTTTTTTTCCTGCTGTACATACCTTACTACAGCATATTCACCCGTGCATCCGGGTTGCGAGTCCCGCGGGAGTGGGCGTTCCTCACATGCTGTTGATTGACGTTTTGCCCAAAAACGAGCTCTCCCCCCGTCGCGTAAGCCGCGTCACGGTTGGCGAAAGGAGCCGAACGGCGAGTCGGCGATATACTGCGCATGCGCATCGCCGTTCGGCTCCTTTCGCCAATCGTGACGCGGCTTACGCGACGGGGGGAGAGCTCGTTTTTGGGCAAAACGTCAATCAACAGCATGTGAGGAACGCCCACTCCCGCGGGACTCGCAACCCGGATGCACGGGTGAATATGCTGTAGTAAGGTATGTACAGCAGGGAAAAAAAAATATGTGCCTTAATCGTGATGGAATGTGGGGGGGCAGTGGAATAAAAAAAAGTTGTTTTTAAGGGGGAACCACCGCTTTAAGCTTCCCAACCTACACCGCACAGACTCCTGGGAATGTAGTGGGTGTAACTTTCCAGGAGTCTGTGCACTCCCCAGTCTCGAAGAATCATGTGACTTGGACAGTACAGGTGCTGAAACCTGATCTGAAACCTATTACACTGCTTGTGCAGCACTGAGCATGTGCGAGATCTGCAAGGCTGAAATCCAGGAAGTCATACAGTCTGGCTTCATGATGCCCACACTTAAGATGGCCCCAGTCAATTTCTATTTTATAAAGTGTCTAAATGCTGTAACAACCTAACAAAACGGACCTTAGTTTACAGACTAACTTTACTAGAATACATTAAGCTTGTGTATTACAGGGGTATTTATATTTAAAAAGTGAAATTGTGGCCGGAACTCCGCTTTAAAGAGTACAATTGAACCCTTATACGTTTTTTTTATGATAATATTTCCCCATCTCTGGTGGGAAGACTGGTGGCTCTAAGTGCTGCCCATTTGGAGCCACCAGCCTTTCTACCAAAGTGCCTGCTCTGTACTGCCCCATCAGTTCCTCCTATGGAAATTTATACTCCTGGCACACCCAATCAGTCCCTTTCCCTTAAAAAGAAATAAGTGGCGTGCATACGCTGGACATTTTGGGAGAAAGGCTCTGCAGCTCCCAGGGGGGGTCCACACATCATTGGATAATGGCTAAAGGTAAGTATTTAAATTAGTGGGAAGCAACAACTTAGGCCTCATTCACACGGACGGATCGTTCAGGTCCGCCTGTCAGTTTTGACGGCGGACCTGAACGGCCGCTCCATGCATCCCTATGGAGCGTCGGATGTCAGCGGAGACATGTCCGCTGACATCCGACCCGCTAAAAACAGACATATAGGGGGCACGTCCCCATCCGTCCATGGCGGATCGGATCGGGTAAGATCTGATGAAAACAGACATGCTGTCCGTTTTCATCAGATCGCTCCATAGGAGACAGCGGTCCCCGACAAGCCCCTCCCCGCTTAGTGAGCAGAGAGGAGCTTGTCATCCGTCGGCTAGGCGGAGATCTGCGGACTGATCTCCCGCTGAGCTGGCGGGAGCAGGCGGACTCCGTAGCAACCGAGTCCGCCTCGTGTGAATGAGGCCTTAGATGAAAACTGTACAAGGCTGCAGTTGCCCTTTAACTATTTCCAGTCTGGACCTTTTCTGGCACTTTTTGTTCACATGTAACAAACATTATATATATATTTTTTTTAAAGCAGAGGCCCTAGAGAATAAAGTGGTGGGATTTGCAATTTTTTATGTCACGCCGTATTCGCACATCGTTTTTTCAAATGCAATTTTTTGGGAAAAAAATTGTTTTTTTAATTTTAATTCTCCCCCTGCCTCCATTAACCCCCTGCCTTCATTAACCCCTATCGTCCCCTTCTGCTATGCCACCATCACCCCCTGCCTCCATCGGATCCCCCTCTGCCACCATCACCTGATGTCACTGTCGCCGGCTGGGCTGTATGTCACTCTGTCCGTCCCCGACGCCCCTGTGAACTTTGTATTGCCTGGATGCAGCTCCTGCTCTAGTGCTGTGCTCCTCCGACCTCCTGGTTAGTTACAGGATGCGCAGTTCCAAGCCAAACCGATCTCGGCTATTTTTACTGGCACATTCCCGCAACTACAGACATTTACGGACGGGGGAAAAAGTGCCAGCTTTTACGGACTGTCCGTAAAAATACGGACGGTTGGCAACACTGATACTATGTCCTTGTCAATGTTGTTTGTAGATAATTACAGATAAGGAAAATATCCTCTTCTGATGCTGCCAGACGGGGAACCTGTCCCTACAGCGCACCAAACCCGGGAGCCGGCGTCTAAAATAGACTCTGCCTGACTCAAGATGGCCACTGGAGTCACATGGGGCCCCAGCGCCCAATTAAAAAAACGGTCTCCTTGGGACCACAGAAAGCCAAAGACTTCCTTCCACTTCTGCACTGCCACTTCGGTTGAGCGCCACCTACAGTGGGGAGTACAGACTGCATCTGCCTACAAGCTTGCTGAATTGCTACTTCTGTCCATCTGTCTGAGTATATACACCTCCTGCCTGCTGGTTGGGCCAACGGCGGATCCAGGGGGGGGCAACAGGGCAATTGCCCCCCCCCCGAGACAATCATGTCACATTGGCTTTAAAAAAAAAAAAAGTGGGGCTGCATTCATATACAAAAGTGGGGCTGCATTTATATACACAAGTGGGGCTGCATTTATATACAAAAGTGGGGCTGCATTCATATACAAAAGTGGGACTGAATTTATATACAAAAGTGGGACTGAATTTATATACAAAAGTGGGACTGCATTTATATACAAAAGTGGGACTGAATTTATATACAAAAGTGGGACTGCATTTATATACAAAAGTGGGGCTGCATTAATATACAAAAGTGGGGCTGCGTTCATATGTACAGTGAGGCTGCAATGATGGGCACTGATGAGGCTGCATTGATCTCTTGTACCATGTCTTCAGTCTCTGACCATCTCTTGTACCATGTCTCCAGTCTCTGACCATCCCTTGTACCATGTCCATCCCTTGTACCACGTCTGCAGTCTCTGACCATCCCTTGTACCATGTCTGCAGTCTCTGACCATCTCTTGCACCATGTCTGCAGTCTCTGACCATCCCTTGTACCATGTCTGCAGTCTCTGACCATCTCTTGTACCATGTCTGCAGTCTCTGACCATCTCTTGTTTCATGTCTGCAGTCTCTGACCATCTCTTGTACCATGTCTGCAGTCTCTGACCATCTCTTGTTCCATGTCTGCAGTCTCTGACCATCTCTTGTACCATGTCTGCATTCTCTGACCATCTCTTGTACCACGTCTGCAGTCTCTGACCATCTCTTGTACCATGTCTGCAGTCCCTGACAATCGTCTACAAACTATGGGATAGATTTATGGCATTTATATTTAAATATTTTTTTACTAGTAATGGCGGCGATCATTGATTTTTTAGCGGTACGCAACATTGCAGCGGACACACCGGACACCTAATTGATTTCTGTAAGCAACACCTCATTTTCTGTCAGTGCCCCTCCCGAGACTAGACTCTGGATCCGCCCTTGGGTTGGGCATCTACCACCAAACACAGTGGGTCCACCAAACAGAGTGACAGGTCTTGTCTGTTTTCTGGATCAACAGCATAATTCATGAACATGCCTATAAAGGCTGCCTTGAAGGTTTTAGTTAGTATTTACTATCAAGAGAGTTAAGATAAAGTAACAGACCTGTTTTTTCCATGACCATAATGACCGTCTTTCCATTCATCGGGATCAGAGTCAGTGTTTCTTGATAGCTTGAGTCCACCATGAAGGTGTTGCCTCCAAAATAAATGGAGATCAGTTCTGTGCCCAGACCCAAATTTAACACGTGCCACACGCTGACCTCACTCTGGCAAATACTGAGCTGCAGAGAATCCAAGATCCCATTTATGGCTGGAAAGAAAAAAAAATCTGGTGGTTAATGGAAGGTAGGTATCATCATCATGACAATAGAAATGCCATTGCCTTTCACATTCAGTTAAATTGTATTTCAGGATTAGCAAGAAAAAAGATCAATATATGCATTGGCATTCTACATACTATATATCAGGCTGGATCCCGGAGGTTTCCCAATGGCGCCCTTGTCTTCTGATGAGGTTACAGCAGACTGTTGCCTATCTTCTTCATGGTACCAGCTGAGCGTTTCATTGAAGATGCAGAAGAAGAGGATATTTTCCTTATCTGTAATTATCTACAAACAACATGGACATAGTATGTCAAATAAAACTAGAATTCTACCACTTTAAAAAGACTCTGGTCCGGCCACATCTTGGGTATGCCGTCCAGTTTTGGTCACCAGGATGTGCTGGAACTGGAGAGAACCCAGAGAAGGGCAACAAAGCTGATAAGGGAGGAGTTATGACAAATGACTACAAACTTTAACCACTTGCCGCCCGCCAATGACAAATTGACGTCGGCAAAGTGGTTGTAGAATCCTGACTGGACGTCGTATGACGTCCTCAGGATTCTGAGCCGCTGCGCGCCCCCGGGGGCGCGCATCGCGGCGATCGTTGTTGCAGGGTATCAGTCTGACACCCCGCAACACCGATCAAGGTAAAGAGTCTCTCACGGAGACACTTTACCACGTGATCAGTCGTGTCCAATCACGGCTGATCACGATGTAAATAGGAAAAGCCGGTAATCGGCTTTTCCTCACTCGCGTCTGTCAGACGCGAGTAGAGAAGAGCCGATCGGCTGCTCCTGTGACAGGGGGGGGGGGGTTGTGCTGATCGATTATAAGCACAGCCCCCCCGAGGATGCCCACTGGACCACCAGGGATGCCCACTAGACCACCAGGGATGGCCATATAGACCACCAGAAAAAAATAAATAAAAAGATGCCACCCTAGACCACCAGGGATGAGGAGGACACAAAAAATGGATGCCAATCAGTGCCGCAATGGATGCCAATCAGTGCCCACAATGGGCATCACTGATTGGCAGGCATTGTTTGGCACTGATTGGCATCCATTAGTACAACACATACAATAGTGCCCATCTATGCCCATCCGTGCCACCTATCAGTGCCCATCAATGCCGCCTATCAGTGCCCATCCACGCCGCCTATCAGTGCCCATCCGTGCCGCCTATCCATGCCCGTCCGTGCCGCCTATCCGTGCTCGTCCGTGCCGCCTATCTGTGCCCATCTGTGCCGCCTATCCAAGCCCATCCATGCCGCCTATGCGTGCCCATCTGTGCCGCCCATCAGTGCCGCATATTAGTGCCCATCAATGCCACCACATCATTGCCACCTCATCGGTGCCCATCAGTGCAGTACCATCAGTGCCCATCAGTGAAGGAGAAAACGTACTTATTTACAATGTTTTATAACAGAAAAAAAAATTTTTTTTTTTTTTTTTGCAGAAAATAAATATCCCAGAGGTGATCAAATACCACCAAAAGAAATCTCTATTTGTGGGTACAAAATTATAAAAATTTAGTTTGGGTACAGTGTAGCATGACCGCGCAATTGTCATTCAAAGTGCAACAGCGCTGAAAGCTAAAAATTGGTCTGGGCGCGAAGGTGTATAAGTGCCCTGTATGGAGGTGGTTAAACTTACTTATTGGAGAAGAGACACTTCAAGTGGTTGTAAAGGCAGAACGTTTTTTTTATCTTCCCCCCCTCAGCCCCCCTAATACTTACATGAGCCCTATCTCAATCCAGCAATGTTGCATGAGAGACTCGGCTGTCCGGGACTCTCCCTCCTCATTGGCTGAGACAGCCATTGGCTCCCGTCAATCAAAGTCATTGAGCCAATTATGACAGAGGGGGCGGGGCCAGGCCTGAATAGACACAGGGAGCTGCCGCTAGGGTTCCCCCACAGCAAGCTGCTTGCTATGGGGGTACTCAACAGGAGGGAGGGGCCAGGAGAGCCGAAGAGGGACCCAAGAATAGGAGGATCTGATCTGCTATTTGCAAAACCATTACGAGCATGCGTGTTTTTTTTTGCGTGTCAGAATTGCATACAGACTATCGGAATTTCCGACAAGAACTTTTCCCGTCGGAAAAGTTGAGATCCAGCTCTCAAATTTTTGCTGTCGTAAATTCCGACAGAAGAAGTCCGATGGAGCCTACACACGGTCGGAATTTTCGACCAAAAGCTCACATCAAACTTTTCTTGACGGAAATTCCGATCGTGTGTACGCGGCATTATGGTATCGGCATACCAAGATCTTTTGGACAATTTCACGCTCCCAACTTTGTGGGGACAGTTTGGGGACGGCCCCTTCCTGTTCCAACATGACTGCGCACCAGTGCACAAAGCAAGGTCCATAAAGACATTGATGAGCGAGTTTGGGGTGGAGGAACTTTACTGGAATGCACAGGGTCCTGACCTCAACCTGATAGAACACCTTTGGGATGAATTACAGTGGAGACTGCGAGCCAGGCCTTCTTGTCCAACATCAGTGCCTGGCCTCAGCTAACCACTTGCTTACCGGGCACTTAAATCCCCCTCCTGCCCAGACCAATTTTCAGCTTTCAGCGCTGATGCACTTTGAATGACAATTGCGCGGTCATACAACGCTGTACCCAAATGAAATTTTTATAATTTTTTCCCCCACAAATAGAGTTTTATTTTGGTGGTATTTGATCACCTCTGCTGTTTTTATTTTTGGTAAATTAAAAAAAAAAAATGAATAAAAAAAATGATAATATTTTTAAAAATGTTGTTATAAAATTTTGCAAACATGTAATTTTTCTCCTTCATTGATGTACGCTGATGAGGCTGCACTGATGGGCACCGATGGGCTGCACAGACGGGCACTGATGAGGCGGCACTGATAGGCAGCACTGGTGGGCTGTACTGATGGGCAGTGCCGATCCTGACCTCCCTGGGGCCCTAAGCAAAATGACATGGAAGCAGTGGGGGGGGGGGGGTCGCCGACAGTGACATGTCACATTAAGCATTAAAGGGGTGTTCTGCTGTCAGAAATGACATCTTACATTAAATTGAGAAGCGGGAGGTGCTGACTTCTTACCTCTTCTCCCATGCAGCCAGCGAGTTCAGAAGCAGGTGAGGGGCCGAAAAATGACTTCTCATCAGGCGGGGCCTTTAGTAATTTGGGGGGCCCTTCCGCAGCTTTGTGGGGCCCTATGAGGCTTGCATAGTGAGCCTATAGGGCGGATCAGCCCTGCTGATGGGCACCGATAAGGCGGCACTGATAGGCAGCACTGGTGGGCACTGATAGGCAGCACTGGTGGGTGGCAATAATGGGCACTGATGGGTGGCAATAATGGGCACTAATAGGTGGCACTGATGGGCACTGATGTGTGACAATAATGGGCACTGATGGGTGGCAATAATGGCCACTGCTAGGTGGCACTGATGAGGCACTGATTGGCACCAATGGTGATGGGCATTGATAGGTGGCACTGGTGGGCTGTTCTGATGGGCACCGATGGGCTGCACTGATGGGCACCGATAAGGCAGCACTGATAGGCAGCACTGGTGGGTGGCACTGGTAGGTGGCAATAATGGGCACTAATAGGTGGCATTGATAGGTGGCACTGATTGGGCACTGATGGGTGACAATAATGGGCACAGATGGGTGGCAATAATGGCCAATGCTAGGTGGCACTGATGAGGCACTGATTGGCACCAATGGAATTGATAGGTAGCACTGGTGGTCACTGTGGACACTGGAGGTGGTATTGGCAGGTGGCACTGGCATGGGGTTTAGATTGGCACATAGAGGCAGATGTGCCTCCTTCCTGTTCGGGACCGATGTCCCTTGAAACCTAAGCCGGCGATTGGCTTTTTTTTTCTCCTCACGCTGTCGGCCGAGCTTTGTTTACATCACGTGATCAGCTGTCATTGGCTGACAGCTGATCACGTGGTAAGGGGCCGGGACCAGCCCCTTACTTGTATCTGTAATCACCCGAGTCTCAAGGACTCGGGTGATCACAGCGCACGCCGCGCGCGCCCTGAGGAGTGCGCAAAGGGGAGGACGGCAATTGGGGTCCGCGCTGTAGCCGTCATTCGGCTATAGCGCGGAAGGGAAGTGGTTAAAAGCCTCAAAGAGGTGACAACGCTATGGTTTTGGAATGGGATGTCCAACAAGCTCATAGGGGTGCGATGGTCGGGTGTCCACCTACTTTTGGTTCCATGGTATATATATGCAAATAACAGATACGTTTTGATACAAATAAAATATATGAAAAAAAATATATATATTTACCTGATTTCCTGCTCGATCCAAAGTCTGTTTTGAGCAAATAAGCAGAGGCCCAATGAGGCCGGACGCTAAATCTTTCTGTAAATTGAGGAAGCTTGAGTAGAAACGAGTAAGACACCGCGGGTCTGATGAAGCCGGACTGTCATATGGGGTCACCTGCCAGATGTATGTGATGGAATCATTGGGATAGACGGGGTAATCCCTTAACTGCTCACCTGGAAAATAGGAAGAGGCGGAAACCCGGACACTTTAGCGGCACATTTTTTTTCATAGTATACACTATGGGCTAGATTCAGCATTGATTTACGCCGGCGTAGCTATAGATACGCCGCGTGATGTCAAAGCTGCGCCGGCGTATCTTTTTTCTGTATTCAGAAAGCAAGATACGCCGAAATTAGCCTAAGATCCGACTGGCGTAAGTCTCTTACACCGTCGTATCTTAGGGTGCATATTTACGCTGGCCGCTAGGTAGCGCTTCCGTCGTTTTCGGCGTAGAATATGCAAATTACCTAGATACGCCGATTCACAAACGTACGTGCGCCTGGCGGAATTTTCTTTATGTCGTTTGCGTAAGGCTTTTCCGGCGTAACGTTGCTCCTGCTTCTATGCGGCGTAGCCAATGTTAAGTATGGACGTCGTTCCCGCGTCGAATTTAGAATTTTTTACGTTGTTTGCGTAAGTCGTTCGTGAATAGGGCTGGACGTAATTTACGTTCACGTCGAAACCAATACGTTCTTGCGGCGTACTTTGGAGCAATGCACACTGGGATATGTACACGGACGGCGCATGCGCCGTTCGTAAAAAAACGTCAATCACGTCGGGTCACCACCCATTTACATAAAACACGCCCCCCTCATACTCATTTGAATTAGGCGCGCTTACGCCGGCCCCATTTACGCTACGCCGCCGTAACTTAGGAGGCAAGTGCTTTGTGAATACAGCACTTGCCTCTCTGATTTACGGCGGCGTAGCGTAAATACGATACGCTTTTGCCGCCGTAACAATGCGCCTGGCTACCTGAATCTAGCCCTTTAAGATTATAAAAGACCTGGGACATCTTTGGATGCCCCAATGAGAGTGGTAATGCAGCGCGCTGTGGCAAACAGTGGGTGTGGCAAACGGTGGGTGTGGCAAACGGTGGGTGTGGCAAACGGTGGGTGTGGCCAAACTGCTCTTGCTCACATCACACAGATTTGTGTGTGACTATCTCAGTTACTTGGGCAGCCACGTTACTTGGGGAGCAGACTGAAACCCGGACACATAATTCCAAACCCGGACTGTCAGGGTGAATCCTGGACAGGTGGCAACCCTAATAGCAACCAATCAACTGCATAGCTCCCAAATGTCCCTGATTTCCAGGGACTGTCCCTCATTCGGAAACAAAGTCCCTCTTCTCCCTCTTTGCTCCTCATTTGTCCTTCCTTTTGGTCTGATCTATATAGGTTATATAAAATGCACTGTGGGCCAGATCCACGTACCTCGGCGCATATCTAAGCCTGGCGTAGCGTATCTCAGATACACTACACCGCCGTAACACAGCGTATTTTCCGTATGCACAAAGAATTTGCGCTGTAAGTTACGGCGGCGTAGTGTAACTGTGTCGGCGTAAGGGCGCGCAATTCAAATGGATGAGATGTGGGCGTGTTTTATGGTAATTCATCTTGACCCCACGTAAATTATGTTTTTTTTTAACGGCGCACGCGCCGTCCGTGGGGGTATCCCAGTGCGCATGCTCGAAATCACGTTGCAAATAGTCAATGCTTTCGACGTGAACGTAATTTACGCAAAGCCCTATTCGCAAACGTTTTACGCAACCGACGTACACAACGGAAAATTTGACGCTGGCCCGACGTCCATACTTAACATTGCGTACGCCTCATAGAGCAGGGGTAACGGTACGCCGAAAAAAGCCTTACGTAAACGACGTAAAAAAATGTGCCGGGCAGACGTACGTTTGTGGATCGCCGTATCCAGCTCATTTGCCTACTCTACGCGGAAATCAACTGAAGCGCCACCTAGCGGCCAGCGTAAATATGCACCTAAGATCCAACGGCGTACTAAGACGTACGCCAGTCGGATCGAGCCCACATTCAGTCGTATTGTGGATACAAAACAAAGATACGATGGGGCATCGTAGAAATTACGCGGCGTATCAATAGATACGCCGGCGTAATTTCTTTGTGGATCTGGGCCTATATATCTAGCAAAAATTTTTCGCAGCACTAAAAATTTCATCTGATTTCTAGACAATGGGGCAGATCCACAAAAGCATTACGCCGGCATATCTCTTGATACGCCGGCGTAATTTTAAATTTCCCGCGTCGTATCTTTGGGATCGATCCGACAGGCGTACATCTTAGTACGCCGTCGGATCTTAGATGCAATTTTTTGGCGGCCGATAGGTGGCCTTTCCGTCGAAATCCGCGTTGAGTATGCAAATTAGCTATTTACGGCGATCCACAAACGTACGTCCGGCCGGCGCATTTTTTTACGTCGTTTGTGTTCAGCTTTTTCCAGCGTATAGTTAAAGCTGCTGTTATGAGGCGTACTCAATGTTAAGTATGGCCGTCGTTCCCACGTAGAATTTTGAAATTTTTATGTCGTTTGCGTAAGTCGTTCGCGAATAGGGATTTGCGTAGAATGACGTCACCGTCGGAAGCATTGGCTTGTTCCGAGTTAATTTCGAGCATGCGCACTGGGATACCCCCACGGACGGCGCATGTGCAGTTAAAAAAAAACTTTGTTTACGTCGGGTCACGACGTATTTACATAAAACACGCCCCCATTACATCCATTTGAATTAGGCGCCATTACGCCGGCAAAGATACACTACGCTGCCGTAACTTACGGCGCGGATTCTTTCTGGGTTTGAAAAAAAACAAGTATGTTACGGCGGCGTAGTGTATCTTAGATACGCTACGCCCGGCACATAAATGCGCCGCTGTACGAGGATCTGCCCCAATATAAAGGAACAGTAGTGGTAAAAAAAAGCATTTGTGGTTTAATTAATCATTTTTTTTGTACAATTCTCCTTTAAGAGGGGTGTGTCCTATGCCTACATCATTTTTGCTAAAAGGGGTGTCCCTTATTCACATCTCAGAAAGTTGGGAGGTGTGCAACTGCGCTTGTGGTGTAAAAAAAACAAAAAACAAATTATATATATATATATATATATATATATAAGCTTTCATTAACCACTAGGCTACCGCCCGCCGTCAAATGACAGCGGGACGATAAGCCTCTTGTTCTGGGAGGATGTCATATGACATCCTCGCCTTCCCGAGCCACTAGGAGGTGCACGCGCGCACCCGCAGCGTCACTGGGAACCTGATGCGCGTGCCCGGCGGCCGCAAGCAATGCAAGCAATTAAATTTATATATTTTTTTAATGTTTTTTCATGATTTGCCATAATTTTTAAGATTTCTCATTTAAAAAAAATAGGTCACCTTTAAAAACGCTTATAAGCGGTACCGCGTTTAGCCACATTTTGCGTCTGGAACCCATTTTTTTGCTTCTGGAAAACCGAGGTTAAACGCAACTGCCTAAAAACACCAAAAACAACAAGACTGTGTGCATGGACACATAGGATAACATTGAATGCGTTCAGGGGCAGTTGAAAAAAGTGTCCAAATGCCTCTGAACGCGCGTTTAACAGCGTCTCGTGTGCATGGGGCCTTAGATGATCTCACACTGCAGATAAATAGGTAGATTCAGGTACGGCCGTGCAATGTTAAGACGGCATAGCCTAGCGTGTTTACACTACGCAGCCTTAAGTAAGAGAGGCAAGTACATGATTCTCAAAGCACTTACCTCCTTACTTAGGGCGGCGTAGTGTAATCGCGGCGGGCGTAAGGGCGCCTAATTCAAATTGGTTGGAGGGGGGCGTATTGTATGGTAATGAGGCTTGACCTCAAGTTTTTTGACGTTCTTTGCTACTGCGCATGCGCCGGGCGCCTACATTTCCCAGTGCACACTGCGGCTAAGTACGCCGTACGGGCCTATTGATTTAGACGTGGACCTAAACGACGTAACTCCCGATTCGCGGACGACTTACGCAAACTACGTAAAAAATTCGAACCTCGCGGCGGGAACGGCGGCCATACTTTAACATTGTTATTCCACCTCATAGGTGGAATAACTTTAGGCTGCCTAAGGCCTTACGGAAACAAAGTAATTTGACTGCGGCGGCCGGGCGTACGTTCGTGAATCGGCGTACAAGCTCATTTACATAATCTACGCCGGCCGCAATGGAAGCGCCACCTAGCGGCCATCCGAAAAATTGCAATCTAAGATAGGACGGCGCAAGCCGGTCTATCTTAGATATGTTTAAGCGTATCTCTGTTTGAGCATACGCTTAAACATACGGCGGCGTAGATTCGGAGTTAGGTCGGCTTATCTACTGATAAGCCGGCCTAATTCTTTTTGAATCTACCTAATAGAGCCATACATCTACAGAACAGGTACTAGTACTACTACTAATAATACTATTCCTTTACTAATAATACTAGTACTACTAATTTTTTTTTTAGAAGGCAAAGGGGACGCCTGAATAAATCTGAATAATGCCCTTGCTATAGGTTTAGGCTGTTTACGGACCTGAAGTCTGAGTGGAATACTCCCAGGACGTTTCTAAGTGAGGCCTAATCATTACTGCTCACCTCCTCCATCACAGGAGCGAGCTTTTAAAAGCAGAGCTCAAAGTTACTGCATCAGGGGAGAGAAAGAGTATGTGAGGGGGTTTAAGTTAGAGGAAGAGATCACTCTTATAATGGTGGGGGTGAGCAGTAATAGCTAGGCCTTCCTTAGCAACGTCATAGCAACGTCCTGGGGGTATTCCAGTCAGGCTTTGGGAGGTATGTAAATGTCTTTCACCTATAGGAAGAGCATTATATAACTTTAGTCTGAGGTAATAACGCCATAATGTACAGATTCTCAACAGATTGACTTGCCATACATATCTTACACTGAACCAATATTTACCGTACCTGCCATAGAAGGGTGATTGGAACTCACACTGCTCAGCCCTTGAGGATATAAGTTAAATGGACGATGAGCCAGATTCTTGAATACAATCTAACAAACACAAGACAACAACATTTTATCAATGCATTTTATTAATCTGCCAAAGGAATCTATAGGCATGATGATTCAGATGGCCATTATGAGTATACCGCTTAAGGACCGCCCCGTGTACATGTACTGCGGCAGGGCAGCCCTTTAGCGCAAATTCACGTGCCTGTACGTCCCCGTTTGTCCCTGGTCTGGGACGTGCACTCCACCAGATCCCTACTCCCGCTGTGATTGGACACAGCGGGAGCCAATCAGCGGACCCGGCGATCGTTCAGAGAAGACGCAGTTTGTCTATGTAAACAAATCAGATCGCCGTTCTGCCGGAGAGGAAAATTAAGATCTTTTGTTACTGCTAAGCAGAAACACGGATCTCTGTATTCCCCCAGTGTCAGCATTCCCCCACACAGTTTGAAATCACTCCCTAGGAGCACATTTAACCCTTTGATCGCACTCTGGTGTTAACCCTTTCCCTGCCAGCCTCAATAGTACAGTGACAGTGCATATTTTTAGCACTGATCACTGTATTGGTGTCACTGGTCCCCAAAAAAGTGTCAGCTAGGTGCCAGATTTGTCCGCCACAAGTCGCAGAACCGCTAAAAATCACTGATCGCCACCATTACTAGTAAAAACAAGAAAAAAATGTATAAAAAGTCCTGAATCTATCCCATACTTGGTAGACGCAATAGCTTTTGCGCAAACCAATCAATACACACTTATTGAGAAATACTACTAGTGCTACTAATAATAATACTAGTACTAATAATAATAATACTAGTACTACTAATAATAATACTAGTACTACTCATAATAATACTAGCATTACTACTAATAATACTATTCCTTTACTAATAATACTAGTGCTACTACTACTAATAATAATAATAATAGTACTACCAATACTACTAATAATACTATTCCTTTACTAATAATACTAGTGCTACTACTACTAATAATAATAATAATAGTACTACCAATACTACTAATAATACTATTCCTTTACTAATAATACTAGTACTACTAATACTACTACTACTAATAATAATACTAGTACTACTAGTACTACTAATACTACTAGTGCTACTACTACTACTACTTCTAATAATAATAATAGTACTACCAATACTACTAATAATAATACTATTCCTTTACTAATAATAATAGTGGGCCAGATTCAGGTAGAAGTGCGGCGGCGTAACGTATCGTAGATACGTTACACCGCCGCAAGTTTTCATCGCAAGTGCCTGATTTACAAAGCACTTGCGATGAAAACTACGCCGGCGGCCTCCAGCGTAAGCCCGCGTAATTCAAAGGGGCGTGTGCCATTTAAATTAGGCGCGCTCCCACGCCGGACCTACTGCGCATGCTCAATTTGAATTACCCGCCGTGCTTTGCGCGACGTGACGTTATTTTTTCGAACGGCGACGTGCGTAGCGTATTTTCGTATTCCCGGACGTCTTACGCAAACGACGTGAATCTTTAAATTTTGACGCGGGAACGACGGCCATACTTTATACAGCACATACGTGTGCTGTGTAAAGTTAGGGCACCCAAAACGACGACTAACTTTGCGACGGGAAACTAGACTAGCAGCGACGTAGCGATTGCGAAAAACCGTTGTGGATCGCCGTAACTCCTAATTTGCATATCCGACGCTGGTTTACGACGCGAACTCCCCCCAGCGGCGGCCGCGGTACTGCATCCTAAGATCCGACAGTGTAAAACAATTACACCTGTCGGATCTTAGGGATATCTATGCGTAACTGATTCTATGAATCAGCCGCATAGATACTCTGAGAGATACGACGGAGTATCTCCACTGTGAATCTGGGCCACTAATACTAATACTACTACTAATAATAATACTAATACAACTAATACTACTAGTGCTACTAATAATAATACTAGTACTAATAATAATAATACTAGTACTAATAATAATACTAGTACTACTAATAATAATACTATTCCTTTACTAATAATACTAGTACTGCTAATACTACTACTAATAATACTACACTACTGCTAATTATTATTATTGCTAGTATTATTATTTTTACCTTAATTTGGTCTCCAACTTCCCCTCTGAGAACAGGGCCAAGAATTCCCGTTCCAGGAATTTCTGAAGGTTTTTGGTGAGTGAATTCAGAGTTGGTAAATTCTCTATACAGCACTTTAGTAAAACGATTCCTGTTTAACAAAAAAAAAAAGAAGATAACTGAAAGGATCAATTTGTATTTAATCACAGTATATACTCGAGTATAAGCCGACCCGAATATAAGCCAAGGACCTAATTTTACCACAAAAAAATGGGAAAACTTTTGACTCGAGTATAAGCCTAGGGTGAGAATGCAGCAGCTACTGTAAGTGGAAAAGAGAGTCAACAATGCCCATTTGCACGCCTCACTGTGCCCATTTGCAACCTCACTGTGCCCATTGCAGTCTCACTGTGCCATACCTCACTGTGCCCATTGCAGTCTCACTGTGCCATACCTCACTGTGCCCATTGCAGTCTCATGCCGCGTACACACGATCGGTTAAACCGATGAGAATGGTCTGATGGACCGTTTTAATCGGTCCAAACCGATCGTGTGTGGGCACCATCGGTTATTTAACCATCGGTTAAAAAAAAGCCAACTTGTTTTAAATTTAACCGATGGATTTCTAACCGATGGGAAAAAAACGATCGTTAGTAGGCACAACCATCGGTTAAAAATCCACGCATGCTCAGAATCAAGTCGACGCATGCTTGGAAGCATTGAACTTAGTTTTTCTCAGCATGTCGTTGTGTTTTACGTCACCGCGTTCTGACATGATCGTTTTTTTAGGCGCGACGGACCATCAGTCAGCCTTATCGGTTAACCGATGAAAACGGTCCATCGGCCTGTTCTCATCGGATGGACTGATCGTGTGTAGGCGGCATCACTGTGCCATACCTCACTGTGCCCATTGCAGTCTCATTGTGCCCACTGCAGTCTCACTGTGCCATACCTCACTGTGCCCATTGCAGTCTCACTGTGCCCATTGCAGTCTCACTGTGCCATACCTCACTGTGCCCATTGCAGTCTCACTGTGCCTGAGTACCGGAATCCTTGATATGCATCCATTTTTTTAAAGTCGCGGCTTCTTCCTGGCATTCCGTTCCGTCATAGGCATTTGACACTGTGTTCCGCCTATCACGGAGGTCCTCTCATCCTCGAACAGTCTCCCAGCAGACATTGTCTTCAGTGTTCCGCCAATCACGGACGTCCTCTTGTCCGAGGATGAAAGAATGTCCGTGATTGGCGGAACACTGAACACAGCGTCTGCTGGGAAACTGAGTCCGAGGATGAGAGGACCTCCGTGATAGGCAGAAGTGTCAAATGCCTATCACGGAACGGAACGACAGGAGACATGTGACATGTTGGGTATCAATTTACTCGGCGTAACATTATCTTTAACAATGTAAAAATAAATTGGGCTAACTTTACTGTTGTCTTATTTTTTTAATTCAAAAAAGTGTATTTTTTTCCAAAAAAAGTGCGCTTGTAAGACCGCTGCGCAAATACGTTGTGACAGAAAGTATTTCATCGATCGCCATTTTATTCTCTAGGGTGTTATAATATATATATATAATGTTTGTGGGTTCTGAATAATTTTCTAGCAAAAAAAAAAAAAAGATTTTAACTTGTAAACAACAAGTTTGTAAAAATAGGACCTGTCCTTAAGTGGTTAAAATTATAGACTGATCATTTCTTTGTCAGGGGGGCAAACGTGCAAAATCCGCAGGGGGTCGTATACTTTTTCCACCTCACTGTATATCTGCCACTATCTGAGGGGTTTCACATATTTGTTTTTACCTTTTGTCATTTCTTGTTGGTTGATAGTCCCAGTCCACCTCTATTGCTGCGATGTAGTGTACCCATGTCACAGGATTGCGTTTACTATGAGATCGCGGGTCGACGTGTGTGGGATCGTCCTCTATATCCAACACCATAGATTCATAATAGTCATCCTCCTCCTCATAGTCATCATCATCATCACCAGGGATGTGTGATCTGGTTTCCGGTTCCCTTATACAATCTTCTACCTTGACCAAGGATGTCATCCTGCCTGATATGGACAATTACCGATAAAGTTTATAACAATACACACTGCTATAGAGGATATCAATTTTTTCTTATACAATGTGCTTTTTTAACTACCCCCAGGACCGCTAGGGATACTCTGCCTGACAGAGAGCTGCCTGTAAGAACTGAATACTCATAGGTAGATTCAGAAAGAGTTAGGCCGGCTTATCAGTAGATAAGTCGGCCTAACTCAGAATCTACGCCGCTGTATGTTTAAGTGTATGCTCAAACAGAGATACGCTTAAACATATCTAAGATACGGCGGCTTGCGCCGTCCTATCTTAGATTGCAATTTTTCTGATGGCCGCTAGGTGGCGCTTCCATTGCGGCCGGCGTAGATTATGTAAATGAGGGGATACGCCGATTCACGAACGTACGCCAGGCCCACGCAGTACTTTTACGCCGTTTACGTAAGAGATAGGCCGCGTAAAGTTAGAGCTAGGCTCTAGTGGAATAGTAATGTTAAGTATGGCCGCCGTTCCCGCCGCAAAATTCGAAATTTTTACGTCGTTTGCGTAAGTCGTCCGCGAATCGTGAATTACGTCGTTTACGTCCACGTCGAAATCAATAGGCCCGTACGGCGTACTTAGCCGCAATGCACACTGGGAAATGTAGTCGCCCGGCGCATGCGCAGTGACAAAAAACTTCAAAAACGTGAGGTCAAGCCTCATTGCCATGAAACACGCCCCCCCCCAACCCATTTGAATTAGGCGCCCTTACGCCCGCTCGTTTTAGGCTAAGCCGCCGTAAATTAGCAGGTAAGTAGATTGAGAATCATTACTAGCCTAGCTAATTTACGGCGGCGTAGCCTAAACAGGCTACGCTACGCCGCGCTAAAGTTAATCCATTGTACCTGAATCTAGAACTTTCATGAGAAGTTCTTCCAGCACAGCACAAGAGAGTTTTCTTGGATCTCTCAATTAATTTAAAGGTGCCACCTATCTATCTATCTATCTATCTATCTATCTATCTATCTATCTATCTATCTATCTATCTATCAATGAGCTGCTGGTGGAGGTGACAGCCTGCCGAGAGGCTTAAATGTGCCACCTATCTATTTATCTGGCAATGAGCTGCTGGTGGAGGTGACGTCCTGCTGAGAGGCATAAAGGTGCCACCTATCTATCTATCTATGAGCTGCTGGTGGAGGTGACGTCCTGCCAAGAGGCTTAAAGGTGCCACCTATCTATCTGGCAATGAGCTGCTGGTGGAGGTGAAGTCCTGCCAAGAGGCTTAAAGGTGCCACCTATCTATCTGGCAATGAGCTGCTGGTGGAGGTGAAGTCCTGCCAAGAGGCTTAAAGGTGCCACCTATCTATCTATCTGGCAATGAGCTGCTGGTGGAGGTGATGTCCTGCCAAGAGGCTTAAAGGTGCCACCTATCTATCTGGCAATGAGCTGCTGGTGGAGGTGAAGTCCTGCCAAGAGGCTTAAAGGTGCCACCTATCTATCTATCTGGCAATGAGCTGCTGGTGGAGGTGATGTCCTGCCAAGAGGCTTAAAGGTGCCACCTATCTATCTATCTATGAGCTGCTGGTGGAGGTGACGTCCTGCCAAGAGGCTTAAAGGTGACACCTATCTATCTATCTGGCAATGAGCTGCTGGTGGAGGTGAAGTCCTGCCAAGAGGCTTAAAGGTGCCACCTATCTATCTATCTGGCAATGAGTTGCTGGTGGAGGTGACGTCCTGCCGAGAGGCTTAAAGGTGCCACCTATCTATCTGGCAATGAGCTGCTGGTGGAGGTGAAGTCCTGCCAAGAGGCTTAAAGGTGCCACCTATCTATCTATCTGGCAATGAGCTGCTGGTGGAGGTGATGTCCTGCCAAGAGGCTTAAAGGTGCCACCTATCTATCTATCTATGAGCTGCTGGTGGAGGTGACGTCCTGCCAAGAGGCTTAAAGGTGACACCTATCTATCTATCTGGCAATGAGTTGCTGGTGGAGGTGACGTCCTGCCGAGAGGCATAAAGGTGCCACCTATCTATCCATCTATGAGCTGCTGGTGGAGGTGACATCCTGCCAAGAGGCTTAAAGGTGCCACCTATCTATCTGGCAATGAGTTGCTGGTGGAGGTGACGTCCTGCCAAGAGGCTTAAAGGTGCCACCTATCTATCTGGCAATGAGCTGCTGGTGGAGGTGAAGTCCTGCCAAGAGGCTTAAAGGTGCCACCTATCTATCTATCTGGCAATGAGCTGCTGGTGGAGGTCACAGCCTGCCAAGAGGCTTAAAAGGTGCCACCTATCTATCTATCTATCTATCTATCTATCTATCTATCTATCTATCTATCTATCTATCTATCTATCTATCTAGCAATGAGCTGCTGGTGGAGGTGACGTCCTGCCAAGAGGCTTAAAGGTGCCACCTATCTATCTATCTGGCAATGAGCTGCTGGTGGAGGTGACAGCCTGCCAAGAGGCCTAAAAGGTGCCATCTATCTATCTATCTATCTATCTATCTATCTATCTATCTATCTATCTATCTAGCAATGAGCTGCTGGTGGAGGTGACAGCCTGCCGAGAGGCTTAAATGTGCCACCTATCTATTTATCTGGCAATGAGTTGCTGGTGGAGGTGACGTCCTGCTGAGAGGCATAAAGGTGCCACCTATCTATCTATCTATGAGCTGCTGGTGGAGGTGATGTCCTGCCAAGAGGCTTAAAGGTGACACCTATCTATCTATCTGGCAATGAGCTGCTGGTGGAGATAATGTCCTGCCAAGAGGCATAAAGGTGCCACCTATCTATCTATCTATCTATCTATCTATCTATGAGCTGCTGGTGGAGGTGGCATCCTGCCAAGAGGCTTAAAGGTGCCACCTATCTATCTGGCAATGAGTTGCTGGTGGAGGTGACGTCCTGCCAAGAGGCTTAAAGGTGCCACCTATCTATCTATCTATCTATGAGCTGCTGGTGGAGGTGACATCCTGCCAAGAGGCTTAAAGGTGACACCTATCTATCTATCTGGCAATAAGCTGCTGGTGGAGGTGACGTCCTGCCAAGAGGCTTAAAGGTGCCACCTATCTATCTATCTATGAGCTGCTGGTGGAGGTGACGTCCTGCCAAGAGGCTTAAAGGTGACACCTATCTATCTATCTGGCAATAAGCTGCTGGTGGAGGTGAAGTCCTGCCAAGAGGCTTAAAGGTGCCACCTATCTATCTATCTATCTATCTGGCAATGAGCTGCTGGTGGAGGTCACAGCCTGCCAAGAGGCTTAAAAGGTGCCACCTATCTATCTATCTATCTATCTATCTATCTATCTATCTATCTATCTATCTATCTATCTATATATCTATCTATCTAGCAATGAGCTGCTGGTGGAGGTGACGTCCTGCCAAGAGGCCTAAAAGGTGCCATCTATCTATCTATCTATCTATCTATCTATCTATCTATCTATCTATCTATCTATCTATCTATCTATCTATCTATCTATCTATCTATCAATGAGCTGCTGGTGGAGGTGACGTCCTGCCAAGAGGCTTAAAGGTGCCACCTATCTATCTATCTGGCAATGAGCTGCTGGTGGAGGTGACAGCCTGCCAAGAGGCCTAAAAGGTGCCATCTATCTATCTATCTATCTATCTATCTATCTATCTAGCAATGAGCTGCTGGTGGAGGTGACAGCCTGCCGAGAGGCTTAAATGTGCCACCTATCTATTTATCTGGCAATGAGTTGCTGGTGGAGGTAATGTCCTGCCAAGAGGCATAAAGGTGCCACCTATCTATCTATCTATCTATCTATCTATGAGCTGCTGGTGGAGGTGACATCCTGCCAAGAGGCTTAAAGGTGCCACCTATCTATCTGGCAATGAGTTGCTGGTGGAGGTGACGTCCTGCCAAGAGGCTTAAAGGTGCCACCTATCTATCTATCTGGCAATGAGCTGCTGGTGGAGGTAATGTCCTGCCAAGAGGCTTAAAGGTGCCACCTATCTATCTATCTATGAGCTGCTGGTGGAGGTGACATCCTGCCAAGAGGCTTAAAGGTGACACCTATCTATCTATCTGGCAATAAGCTGCTGGTGGAGGTGACGTCCTGCCAAGAGGCTTAAAGGTGCCACCTATCTATCTATCTATGAGCTGCTGGTGGAGGTCACAGCCTGCCAAGAGGCTTAAAAGGTGCCACCTATCTATCTATCTATCTATCTATCTATCTATCTATCTATCTATCTATCTATCTATCTATCTATCTATCTATCTATCTATCTAGCAATGAGCTGCTGGTGGAGGTGACGTCCTGCCAAGAGGCCTAAAAGGTGCCATCTATCTATCTATCTATCTATCTATCTATCTATCTATCTATCTATCTATCTATCTATCTATCTATCTATCTATCTATCTATCTGGCAATGAGTTGCTGGTGGAGGTGACGTCCTGCCGAGAGGCTTAAAGGGGTCATTTATTTGCCTATCTATTCATCCAGAGCTTTTTTCCTCAGAGAATAGGTGCAGGAACTCCTCCCTTCCGAGTCACCTCTTGGCTCCGCCCCTACCCACCTCCGAGCACCGTTCCTTGTGTCTACCCCTTACCCACCTCCAAGTACCACCCCTTTTAGATAATACAGAACCAAGTGTCATTTTGTGGTGCTAGGTAATTTGTAAGGAATTTGTTAATGATAACAAAAGCAGTAAAATAGATCCACCAACAATGGACACCCCAGCGACAATAGATCCACCCCAGCAATAATGGACTGCCAACAGCCAGCATCAATGCACCCTCCAGCAGCCAGCAACATTAGATCCCTCCCAGCAATGATTGACCCCCCTGCAACATAAGACCCATCCCTAGCAACAATAGATCCCCCCACCAGCAACAATAGACCTCCCCAGAAACAATACACCCCCTGCAAAAATAGATCCCCTCCAACAACAAAAGATTCCCCAGCAGCCAGCATTGATAGACCCCTCCCAGCTACAATTGACCCCCCAGCAACAGAAGACCTCCCCAGCAACAGTAGACCCCATCCTCCGCAAAATAGATCCCCTCCAGCAACAGTAGATTCCCCAGCATCCTGCATTAATAGACCCCCCAGCAGCCAGTAACAAAGACCCCTGCCAGCAACAATTGACCACCCAGCTACAGAAGACCTCCCCAGCAACAGTAGACCTCATCCTCAGCAAAAATAGATCCCCTCCAGCAACAATAGACCTCCCTAGAAACAATAGACCCCCTGCAAAATTGGATCCCCTCCAGCAACAATAAATTCCCCAGCAACCAGCATTCATTAAACATCCAGTAGCAAGCAACAAAGACCCCTCCTAGCAACAGTTGACCTCATCCTCAGCAAAAATAGATCCCCTCCAGCAACAATAGACCTCCCTAGAAAAAATAGACCCCCTGAAAAAAATGTATCCCCTCCAGCAACAATAGATTCCCCAGCAGCCAGAATTCATAGACCCTCCAGCACCTAGAAACAGACGCTTCCCAGCAAACATTGACCACCCAGCAACAGTTGCCTCCACAGCAACAGTAGACCCCATCCTCTGCAGAAAATAGATACCCTCCAACAACAATAGATTTCCCAGCATCCAGAATCAGGAGACCACCCAGCACCCCTTGCCATTCAGATCTGAGGGGTTCCGAAACTGCTTCCCCCTATGTTCCTGATGAAAAAAGGCCCGGGCCCAGATTCTCAAAGGGCTTACGACGGCGCAACGCCATGTACGCGGTCAGAAGTCCTAATCTGGGCCGTCGTATCTATGCGCCTGATTCTTAGAATCAGTTACGCATTGATATCCATTAGATCCGACAGGCGTAAGGCTCTTACGCTGTCGGATCTTAAATGCAATTTTTTTTTTCGCCGCTAGGTGTCGCCTCCGTCGTTTTCCCCGTCGTGTATGCAAATTAGCAAAATACGCGAATTCCCGAACGTACGCGCGGTCGACGCAGTGAATTTACGACGTTTACGTTAGATTTGCGACGCGTAAAGTTGCCCCTGCTATATGAGGGGCAACCGATGTTAAGTATGGCCGTCGTTCCGCGGTCGAAATTAAAAAATTTACGCCGTTTGCGTAAGTCGTCCGTGAATGGGGCTGGACGCCATTTACGTTCACGTCAAAACCAATGACGTCCTCGCGACGTCATTTAGCGCAATACATGTCGGGAAATTTTAGGGACGGCGCATGCGCAGTACGTTCGGCGTGGGAACGCGCCTAATTTAAATGATCCACGCCCCCTACCCGGCTCATTTGAATTAGGCGGGCTTGCGCCGGGGGATTTACGCTACGCCGCCGCAACTTTACAGGCAAGTTCTTTGGGCCAGATTCACAAATGAGATACGACGGCGTTTCTCCAGATACGCCGTCGTATCTCTGTTTCTATCTATGCGCCTGATTCATAGAATCAGTTACGCATAGATATCCCTAAGATCCGACAGGTGTAATTGTTTTACACTGTCGGATCTTAGGATGCAGTACCGCGGCCGCCGCTGGGGGGAGTTTGCGTCGTAAACCAGCGTCGGGTATGCAAATTAGGAGTTACGGCGGATCCACGACGGTTTTTCGCGTTCGCTACGTCGCCGCTAGTCTAGTTTCCCGTCGCAAAGTTACACTTTTTTTTTGGTGCCCTAACTTTAGTCAGCAAGTGTATTGCTGTCTAAAGTATGGCCGTCGTTCCCGCGTCGAAATTTAAAAATCAACGTCGTTTGCGTAAGCCGTCCGGGAATACGGAAGTACGCTACGCAAAAAAATGACGTCACGGCGCGCAAAGCACGGCGGGAGTTAGGAAACGGAGCATGCGCAGTAGGTCCGGCGCGGGAGCACGCCCTAATTTAAATGGCACACGCCCTTTTCAATTGGCCCGCCTTGCGCCGGAGGCCGCGGGCGTAGGTTTTCATCGCAAGTGCTTGGTGAATCAGGCACTTGCGATGAAAAATTGCGGCGGTGTAACTTATCTAGGATACGTTACGCCGCCGCGATTCTACGTGAATCTGGCCCTTTGTGAATAAAGCACTTGCCCGTAAAACTTGTAAATGACATAAGTTACGCCGCCGCAGTTTTACGCCCAGATACGAGAATCTGGGCCCCGGTATCTATCTATCTATCAACATATATAAAATGTATACCTTCTGGGTGCGTCCTGGTTTGGCAGGAAAGTCTGTATACTTCCTTCTCTCCTGGGTTCACCATCGCCGTAAAAAAGCTGAACGCCGTCACGGGGAGTATGGGGACGCGGTGCTCTCCTATGACAAAGCTGTGCCCTTCCAGAGAAAAACGGTGAACTTCGCCGTGTGTCCCAAATCCAATGACGTTAAAATAAGCCGGCTTCTTCACACACATGGTTTGCTCTAAGGCATAAAAATCACAATAATAGTACATCAAAAACAACATAAAGTACAGAATGTGCACATCAGCACATGGGAGAAAAAGAAGCAGGGCTGGAAGATTACTGGTCGTGCTTCATTGACATGTGCTGAGACAGAACGTGTTCACAGGAGGAGAGAGCAGGGAGACGACTTCAGAAGCCTCTTTCTGCTCTTTCCTTGTCTAATCAAAGGCCCAGATTCAAAGAGATCTGCGCTATATTTGCGGAAAGGCGCAGGGCAACGATTTTGCCCTGCGCCCACGCAAATATTTTGCGCTGCCCTCGATTCACGGAGCAGTAGCTCCGTAAATTGCGAGAGCGCGCCGGCAAAATTGCCCGGCGTAAGCGCGCGCAATGTAAATGATCCCGCCGGGGGCGGGAATCATTTAAATTAGGCGCGCTCCCGCGCCGAGCGTAGAGCGCATGCTCCGTCGGGAAACTTTCCCGACGTGCATTGCGGCAAATGACGCCACAAGGACGTCATTTGCTTCAAAGTGAACGTGAATGGCGTCCAGCGCCATTCACGAATCACTTACGCAAACGACGTGAAATTCAAATTTCACGTCGCGGGAACGGCGGCTATACTTTAGCATTGGCTGCCCCTACTATTAGAAGTGGCAGCCTTACGCTAAAGATGCCGTACGGAAACTCCGTACCTTGCGTACGCAGGGCCCGCGCAACATTGTGAATCGGCGTAAGTATGCAATTTGCATACTATACGCTGACCACAATGGGAGCGCCCCCTAGCGGTCAACGCAAGAATGCAGCCTAAAATCTGCGTGGCATAAGAGCCTTATGCCACGCAGATTTTAGGCTGCAGTCGGCGTAACAAGTTCTCTGAATCAGGAGAACTCGTTACGCCGGCGCAAGTCAGCAATTGCGCTGCGTAACCTATGGTTACGCAGGCGCAATTGCTTACTGAATCTGGGCCAAAGGCTGTAGGCAGGGAGATGACCTCATACGACTGTTTCTGCTCTTTCCCTGTCAATTCGCAGGCTGTATAGGTTGGAAGATGACCTCATACCTCTGTTTTTACTCTTTCCCTGTCCAATCAAAGGCTTTAGGGCAGGGAGATGACCTCATAAGCCAGTTTCTGCTCTTTCCCTGGCCAATCACAGGCTGTAAGCAGAGAGATGACCTCAAAAGTCTGTTTTGCTCTTACCCTGCCCAATCACAGGCTGTAGGTGGGGAGATTACCCCATAAGTCTGTTCTGCTCTGTCTTTGTCCAATCACAGGCTGTAGGCCAGGAGATGACCTCATAAGCCTGTTTCTGCTCTTTCCCTGTCCAATCACAGGCTGTAGGGCAGGAGATGACCTCATAAGCCTGTTTCTGCTCTTTCCCTGTCCAATCACAGGCTGTAGGACAGGAGATGACCTCATAAGCCTGTTTCTGCTCTTTCCCTGTCCAATCACAGGCTGTAGGCGGGGAGATGACCTCATAAGCCATTCTCTGCTCTTTCCCTGTCCAATCACAGGCTGTAGGCGGGAAGATGACCTCATAAGCCATTCTCTGCTCTTTCTCTGTCCAATCACAGGCTGTAGGTGGGTAGATGGCCTCATAAGCCATTGTCTGCTCTTTCCCTGTCCAATCACAGGCTGTAGGCGGGGAGATGCCCTCATAAGCCATTCTCTGCTCTTTCCCTGTCCAATCACAGGCTGTAGGCGGGGAGATGACCTCATAAGCCATTCTCTGCTCTTTCCCTGTCCAATCACAGGCTGTAGGCGGAAAGATGACCTCATAAGCCATTCTCTGCTTTTTCCCTGTCCAATCACAGGCTGTAGGTGGGGAGATGACCTCATAAGCCATTCTCTTCTCTTTCCCTGTCCAATCACAGGCTGTAGGCGGGGAGATGACCTCATAAGCCATTCTCTTCTCTTTCCCTGTCCAATCACAGGCTGTAGGCGGGGAGATGACCTCATAAGCCATTCTCTGCTCTTTCCCTGTCCAATCACAGGCTGTAGGCGGGGAGATGACCTAATAAGCCATTCTCTGCTCTTTCTCTGTCCAATCACAGGCTGTAGGCGGGGAGATGACCTCATAAGCCATTCTCTGCTCTTTCCCTGTGCAATCACAGGCTGTAGGCGGGGAGATGACCTCATAAGCCATTCTCTGCTCTTTCCCTGTCCAATCACAGGCTGTAGGCGGGGAGATGACCTCATAAGCCATTCTCTTCTCTTTCCCTGTCCAATCACAGGCTGTAGGCGGGGAGATGACCTCATAAGCCATTCTCTGCTCTTTCCCTGTCCAATCACAGGCTGTAGGCGGGGAGATGACCTCATAAGCCATTCTCTGCTCTTTCTCTGTCCAATCACAGGCTGTAGGCGGGGAGATGACCTCATAAGCCATTCTCTGCTCTTTCCCTGTCCAATCACAGGCTGTAGGCGGGGAGATGACCTCATAAGCCATTCTCTGCTCTTTCCCTGTACAATCACAGGCTGTAGGCGGGGAGATGACCTCATAAGCCATTCTCTGCTCTTTCCCTGTCCAATCACAGGCTGTAGGTGGGAAGATGACTTGGCTGTGTTGCATAATGGCAGCAGAGAAAAGTCAGGTCTCTAGAATGGCTGTGCTAATTGATAGAGATGTATTTTGCCTGTGTAATTATCTGTTGCCTTGGGTTCAGATTTAAAAAGACAAATATATACACTATACCTGTGTGATAAATGCATTCCTATTATTAAAGGGTGTATTTATTTTACCTGGAATTGAACCATTAATAAATCCATTGATTGTATGCAGAGGCGTATCTTCTAATCCATTGTTATAGTGGCTTAAACCTGTATGTGAAGATACATTGAATTATTGATACACACAAGGATGCGCCTATACGTCTATATATCATTATGCACTCGGTACAGCTTTTTGGTAGATTTAAAATTAAACAAAACCCAAGAACAAAAAATATAATATAATGCAGTCTACCTGTCCATTCATGCAGTGGCTGCATTCACCCCCCCCCTTCATTTTGACCTGTGATCCTGCCAGTAAGCACACCTTCTGTCTTAAGTACTGATACTTTTCTCAAGTACTCGCCGATATCGATTACCGATACTTTTTATTAATGTCATGTGACAGTGGCAGTATTTTTTTTTTTTTTTACTATTTCTTTTTCTTTTACAGTGATTTCTTATTTTTTTAAGGGGGGGGGGGGTGGATTGTCAGTGTGTTTTCTTTTTTTTACATTTTTTAAAAAATATATATATATATTTATTGCAATTTTTTTTTTCTTTTTTTAATCAGCCCTGTTGGGGGGTCATTGGTGAGATATTAGGGGTCTTAACAGACCCCTGACATCTCCCCTTTGAGACAGAGAAAGGGAATAAGGACACAGATTCCCCTGTCCCTTTCTCTGCAGCCTCAGCTAAAATGAATGGAGAGAAGCTCCTCTCCATTCATAAACCATTCATAAACTATAGTGATCACTGACTCTGTTCATTCTGAAAAGGTAGGAGCCGGATTTAGCGGCTCCTACCTCCGCTCTCCATCCTGACAAATTGAGGGGGGAGAGCAGCACGGAGGGGGGAAAGCAGGACGGAGGGGGGAAAGCAGCACGGAGGACCGAGGGGGGAAGACAGCATGGAGCACGGAGGGGGAAGACAGCACAGAGGGGGGAAAGCAGCATGGAGGACGGAGGGGGGAAGACAGCATGGAGGGGGGAAGACAGCACGGAGGACGGAGGGGGGAAGACAGCACGGAGGACGGAGGGGGGAAGACAGCACGGAGGGGGGAAGACAGCATGGAGGGGGAAAGCAGCATGGAGGACGGAGGGGGGAAAGCAGCACGGAGGACGGAGGGGGGAAGACAGCACGGAGCATGGAGGGGGGAAGACAGCACGGAGCACGGAGAGGGGAAGACAGCACGGAGGGGGGAAAGCAGCATAAAGGACCGAGGGGGAAGACAGCACGGAGGGGGGAAGACAGCACGGAAGACGGAGGGGGGAAGACAGCACGGAGGACGGAGGGGGGAAGACAGCACGGAGGATGGAGGGGGGGGAAGACAGCACGGAGGACGGAGGGGGAAGACAGCACGGAGGATGGAGGTCGGAAGACAGCACAGAGGATGGAGGGGGGGAAGACAGCACGGAGCATGGAGGGGGGAAAGCAGCATGGAGGACGGAGGGGGGAAAGCAGCACAGAGGACGGAGAGGGGAAGACAGCAAGAAGGGGGGAAGACAGCACGGAGGGGGGAAGACAGCACGGAGGACGGAGGGGGAGAAGACAGCATGGAGGATGGAGGGGGGAAGACAGCACGGAGGACGGAGGGGGAGAAGACAGCACGGAGGATGGAGAGGGGAAGCAGCACAGAGGATGGAGGGGGGAAGACAGCACAGAGGGGGAAAGACATCATGGAGGATTGAGGGGGGAAGACAGCACGGAGGACGGAGGGGGGAAGACAGCTCGGAGGATGGAGGGGGGAAGACAGCTCGGAGGATGGAGGGGAGAAGACAGCACAGAGGGGGGAAGACAGCACTCAGGACGGAGGGGGAACAGCACGGAGGGGGACAGTCAGCGGTGATCGGTGCGGCTTTGGGGGGAGTTACAAGCACCGATCACCGCTGTATAACTTTAACCAAAACAGCTGAAAAGGGAGCAGATCAGTGCTTGCAACTCCCCTGCCGCACTGATCACCCCTGACTGCCCAGGTATCGGGTGAAGCATCGGAGCATTTCCCAGAGTACAAGTACTCTGGGAAATGCTCGGCATCGGTACCGATACTAGTATCGGGACATCCCTAGTTTATATACACTTTACCATAACTTACGTTCATCAAATACTGCCAGGACAATTATTTTTTCCTGGACTCCATACTGAGACCCGTCTTCTGAAAGAGATCCTGCAAATGTGAAAATAAACATATTAACACGCTGATTTTTTTTTCAATCGTATGCAGGGCTGACCTTTGGGTTCCACAGGGCATCACCCCTGCCCCATGCTAGCAGCCCCTGGTTCTCCAGTAGGGTTGCCACCTGTCCAGGATTCACCCGAACAGTCCAGGTTTTGAATTATGTGTCCGGGTTTCAGTCCGCCTGAAACCCGGACACATTATTCAGACTGGGCTGCAAAAACCTAACATGTTTTAAGAAAACGGTATAGATGTCAGGTTAAGTTGCCAGATCCCACCAGGACTTTAGCAACTTTTATAGATGTCAGTCCAGGTTGCAAAAACTCAACAGGGTTCTAGCAACCTCTATAGGCATCAGTGCAGGTTGCAAAAACCCAACAGGGTTCTAGGAACTTCTGCAGATGTCAGTCCAGGTTGCAAACACCCAGAAAGGTTCTAGTAGCCTCTATAGATGTCAGCAGAGGTCTCAAAAATCCAACAGGGTTTTATCAACCTATATGGATGGATGTCAGACCAACCTTTATGCAGGGCTGGTGCCAGGACTTTTGACACCCTAGGCGAAACCTAATTTTGCCGCCCCCATTGGCTCCACCCCTGCCCTGCCCATGTATACCCCACCATTTTAACGAAACGCCCATCAAATGCAGCCCACCAGCACCCATCAAATGCAGCATCACCAGCGCATATCAAATGCAGCCTCACAAGCGCCCATTAATGCAGCCTCACAAGCGCCCATCAATGCAGCCTCACCAGTGCCCATCAATGCAGCCTCACAAGCGCCCATCAATGCAGCCTCACCAGCACCCATCAATGCAGCCTCACCAGCACCCATCAATGCAGCCTCACCAGTGCCCATCAATGCAGCCTACCAGTGCCCATCAATGAACGTTTGCGAGTCAGGATACAGACACAGTCCTTCGCCACCGCTGCGCCTCTGACATTATGTGTGAATGGAGCGGCGGCTGCCTGCTGATACTGAGACTTAGTTGCTTGCTTCAGAGAGAAAAGAGTAGAAACACCAGTGGCCGAGCGCCCTAGGCGGCTGCCTAGTTTTCCTAGTGGTAGCACCGGCCCTGCCTCTATGGATGTCAGGTCAGGTTGCCAAAACCCAACAAGGTTCTATCAACTTCTATAGATGACAGATCATGCAACCTCTGTGGATATCAGGTCAGGTTGCGAAAACCAAACAGGTTTTATCAACCCCTACAGATGTCAGTCCAGGTCACAAAAACACAACAGGACTCTAGCAACCTCTATAGATGTCAGTCCAGGTCGCAAAAATCCAACAGGGTTTTATCAACCTTTATGGATGCCAGACCAACCTCTATGGATGTCAGGTCAGGTTGCCAAACCCCAACAGGCTCGATCAACCTCTATGGATGCCAGACCAGGTTGCAAAAATCCAACAGGGTTTCAGAAACCTCTATAGACTTCAGTCTAGATGCATAAACCCAACAGGTTTGGGCAACCATTATAGATGTCAGTCCAGGTCACGAAAATCCAACAGGGTTCTATCAACTTCCATAGATGCCAGATCTAGCAACCTCTGTGGATGTCAAGTCAGGTTGCCAAAACCAAACAGGTTCTATCAACCCCTTACAGATGTCAGTCCAGGTCACAAAAACACAACAGGACTCTAGCAACCTCTATAGATGTCAGTCCAGGTCACACAAATCCAACAGGGTATTATCAACCTCTATGGATACGAGACCAACCTCTATAGATGTCAGGTCAGGTTGCCAAAACCCAACAAGGTTCTATCAACTTCTATAGATGACAGATCATGCAACCTCTGTGGATATCAGGTCAGGTTGCGAAAACCAAACAGGTTTTATCAACCCCTACAGATGTCAGTCCAGGTCACAAAAACACAACAGGACTCTAGCAACCTCTATAGATGTCAGTCCAGGTCGCAAAAATCCAACAGGGTTTTATCAACCTTTATGGATGCCAGACCAACCTCTATGGATGTCAGGTCAGGTTGCCAAACCCCAACAGGCTCGATCAACCTCTATGGATGCCAGACCAGGTTGCAAAAATCCAACAGGGTTTCAGAAACCTCTATAGACTTCAGTCTAGATGCATAAACCCAACAGGTTTGGGCAACCATTATAGATGTCAGTCCAGGTCACGAAAATCCAACAGGGTTCTATCAACTTCCATAGATGCCAGATCTAGCAACCTCTGTGGATGTCAAGTCAGGTTGCCAAAACCAAACAGGTTCTATCAACCCCTACAGATGTCAGTCCAGGTCACAAAAACACAACAGGACTCTAGCAACCTCTATAGATGTCAGTCCAGGTCACAAAAATCCAACAGGGTATTATCAACCTCTATGGATACGAGACCAACCTCTATAGATGTCAGGTCAGGTTGCCAAAACCCAGCAGGCTTGATCAACCTCTATGGATGCCAGACCAGGTCGCAAAAATCCAACAGGGTTTTAGCAACCTCTTCAGTCTAGGTTGCATAAACCCAACAGGTTTGGGCAACCTCTATAGACATCAGTCTAGGTTGCATAAACCCAACAGGTTTGGGCAACCATTATAGATGTCAGTCCAGGTCAAGAAAATCCAACAGGGTTCTATCAAATTCCATAGATGCCAGATCTAGCAACCTCTGTGGATGTCAGGTCAGGTTGTGAAAACCAAACAGGTTCTATCAACCCCTACAGATGTCAGTCCAGGTCACAAAAACACAACAGGACTCTAGCAACCTCTATAGATGTCAGTCCAGGTCACAAAAATCCAACAGGGTTTTATCAACCTCTATGGATAGTATCATACGAGACCAACCTCTATGGATGTCAGGTCAGGTTGCCAAAACCCAGCAGGCTCGATCAATCTCTATGGATGCCAGACCAGGTTGCAAAAATCCAACAGGGTTTTAGCAACCTCTATAGACTTCAGTCTAGATGCATAAACCCAACAGGTTTGGGCAACCTCTATAGATGTCAGTCCAGGTCACGAAAATCCAACAGGGTTCTATCAACTTTCATAGATGCCAGATCTAGCAACCTCTGTGGATGTCAGGTCAGGTTGCCAAAACCAAACAGGTTCTATCAACCCCTACAGATGTCAGTCCAGGTCACAAAAACACAACAGGACTCTAGCAACCTCTATAGATGTCAGTCAAGGGTTTTATCAACCTCTATGGATGCCAAACCAACCTCTACGGATGTCAGGTCAGGTTGCCAAAACCCAACAGGCTCGATCAACCTCTATGGATGCCAGACCAGGTTGCCAAAACCCAACAGGCTCGATCAATCTCTATGGATGCCAGACCAACCTCTATGGATGTCAGGTCAGGTTGCCAAAACCCAACAGGCTCGATCAACCTCTATGGATGCCAGACCAGGTTGCCAAAACCCAACAGGCTCGATCAACCTCTATGGATGCCAGACCAGGTTGCCAAAACCCAACAGGCTCGATCAATCTCTATGGATGCCAGACCAACCTCTATGGATGTCAGGTCAGGTTGCCAAAACCCAACAGGCTCGATCAACCTCTATGGATGCCAGACCAGGTTGCCAAAACCCAACAGGCTCGATCAACCTCTATGGATGCCAGACCAACCTCTATGGATGCCAGACCAGGTTGTCAAAAACCAACAGGCTCGATCAACCTCTATGGATGCCAGACCAGGTTGCAAAAATCCAACAGGATTTTAGCAACCTCTATAGACATCAGTCTAGGTTGCATAAACACAACAGGACTCTAGCAACCTCTATAGATGTCAGCCCAGGTTGCAAAAATCCAACAGGGTTTTATCAACCTCTATGGATGCCAGACCAACCTCTATGGATGTCAGGTCTGGTTGCCAAAACCCAGCAGGCTTAATCAACCTCTATAGCCTCATACACACGATCAGTCCATCCGATGAGAACGGTCTGACCGATGAAGCTAAGTGATGGTCCGTCGCGCCCACACACCATCGGTTAATGAACCGATCGTGTCAGAACGCGGTGACGTAATACACAACGACGTGCTGAAAAAAACGAAGTTCAATGCTTCCAAGCATGCGTCGACTTGATTCTGAGCATGCGCAGGTTTTTAACCGATGCTTTTGCATACTAACGATCGGTTTTGACCTATCGGTTAGGCGTCCATCGGTTCAATTTTAAAGCAAGATCCTATTTTTTTAACCGAAGGTTAACTAACCTATGGGGCCCACATACGATCGGTTTTGACGGATGAAAACGGTCCTTCAGACTGTTGTCCTCTGGCTATCCTATCGTGTGTATGAGGCCTAAGGATGCCAGACCAGGTCGCAAAAATCCAACAGGGTTTTAGCAACCTCTTCAGTCTAGGTTGCAAAAACCCAACAGGTTTGGGCAACCTTTATAGATGTCAGTCCAGGTCAAGAAAATCCAACAGGGTTCTATCAACTTCTATAGATGCCAGATCTAGCAACCTCTGTGGATGTCAGTCCAGGTTGCGAAAACGAAACAGGTTCTATCAACCCCTACAGATGTCAGTCCAGGTCACAAAAACACAACAGGACTCTAGCAACCTCTTTAGATGTCAGTCCAGGTCACAAAAATCCAACAGGGTTTTATCAACCTCTATAGACTTCAGTCTAGTTGCATAAACCCAACAGGTTTGGGCAACCTCTATAGATGTCAGTCCAGGTCACGAAAATCCAACGGGATTCTATCAACTTCCAGAGATGCCAGATCTAGCAACCTCTGTGGATGTCAAGTCAGGTTGCCAAAACCAAACAGGTTCTATCAACCCCTACAGATGTCAGTCCAGGTCACAAAAACACAACAGGACTCTAGCAACCTCTATAGATGTCAGCCCAGGTCGCAAAAATCCAACAGGGTTTTACCAACCTCTATGGATGTCAGGTCAGGTTGCCAAAAAGCAGCAGGCTCGATCAACCTCTATGGATGCCAGACAAGGTTGCAAAAATCCAACTGGGTTTAAGCAACCTCTTCAGTCTAGGTTGCATAAACCCAACAGGTTTGGGCAACCATTATAGATGTCAGTCCAGGTCAAGAAAATCCAACAGGGTTCTATCAACTTCTATAGATGCCAGATCTAGCAACCTCTGTGGATGTCAGTCCAGGTTGCGAAAACTAAACAGGTTCTATCAACCCCTACAGATATCAGACCAGGTCACAAAAACACAACTTGGACTCTAGCAACCTCTTTAGATGTCAGTCCAGGCCCAAAAACTCCAACAGGGTTTTATCAACCTCTATAGACATCAGTCTAGGTTGCATCAAACCAATGGGATCAAGCAACTTCTATAGATGTTAGTAAGGCCAAAAATGTCCATCTTATGTACATCCATCCAAAAACTACCACAAATCTCCAATACAAAACAATAAGCTCTTCCTTCGCTCTTTTGGCACTTTTCATATATATATATATATATATATAGTTCTGGGGTTCTACAGAACCATTAAAAAGCAGAGCAAGTGATGCATAACAGGTTCTCTTTGCTTCACCACACATATTTTGTACTACCTGGTTTACAGATGAGAAGGACGCCCACAAGTCCAGAATTGATGTCATAAGACGTATTGCTGTGAGAGTGATAGGCAGAAGTGATGCAAGGTGGGTCAGACTCCACAGGCCCATAGCCTTCTGGGATATCCCAGGTATATATGTATTCCTGTCCTGGTGGAATAGCGTCATCCACCTTTTCTAGTTTGTTGGTTCCATCTTCATATCCGGCACCTAAAAAAAAAAAGTGGAAGATGGAGAAATATAATGGCCCGGATTCATGTAGGAGATACGACGACGTATCTCCAGATACGCCGTCGTATCTCTGAGTCTGAGGCGTCGTATCTTGGCGCCTGATTCAAAGAATCAGATACGCCAGAATTTGTATAAGATACGACCAGCGTAAGTCTCCTACGCCGTCGTATCTTAACTGCATATTTACGCTGGCCGCTAGGGGCGTGTACGCTGATTTACGCCTAGAAATATGTAAATCAGCTAGATACGCCAATTCACGAACGTACGCCCGGCCGTCGCAGTACAGATACGCCGTTTACATTAGGCTTTTTCCGGCGTAAAGTTACCCCTGCTATATGAGGCGTAGATGAGGCGTACCAATGTTAAGTATGGACGTCGGGCCAGCGTCGATTTTTCCGTCGATTTACGTCGTTTGCGTAAGTCGTTTGGGAATAGGGCTGTGCGTAATTTACGTTCACGTCGAAAGCATTGGCTTTTTGCGGGTTAATTTGGAGCATGCGCACTGGGATACTTTCACGGACGGCGCATGCGCCGTTCGGAGAAAGCGTCATTTACGTGGGGTCACAATACATTTACATAATACGCGCCCGCATCTTCCACACTTGAATTAGGCGGGCTTACGCCGGCCTATTTACGCTACGCCGCCGCAACTTTGCTTTGAGAATACTGCACTTGCCTGTCAAAGTTGCGGAGGCGTAACGTAAATAGGATACGTTACGCCCACACAAAGATGCGCTCTCCTACGTGAATCCGGGCCAAAATATGTACAGCTGTACGTCAGTCCCTTTAATAGCTATAGCGGGCACACGCGCACCGCATGGCGGGGGGGAGCTGATGCGCGTGGCCTGCGGCTGCAATGTCCGCTGCCCCCCCCCCCCGCGATCATTCCACAGAGAGCCAGAACGGGGATCTGTCAATTTAAACAAACAGATCCTCATTCTGTCAGGTAAGTAGAGAGTGATCGTCTATTCCTAGTGATTAGAAACAGCGATCTCTCTCTCCTCCCCCAGTCAGTCCCATCCCCCCACAGTTAGAAACACCTCCCAGGGAACACATTTAACCCCTTGAGCGCCCCCTAGTGTTAACCCCTTTCCTGCCAGTGACACTTACACAGTAATCAATGCATTTTTATAGCACCAATTGCTGTATAAATGTCAATGGTCCCAAAAAAGTGTCAAAAGTTTCCGATCTGTCCGTCGCAGTCACGATGAAAATCGCAGATCGCCGCCATTACTAGTAAAAGGGATAAAAAATGCCATAAAATTATCCCCTATTTTGTAGACGCTATGGTCCAGATTCACGTAGATTCGCCTATCTTTAGGCGGGCGTAGTGCATCTCAGATACACTACGCCACCGTAACTTAGAGCGGCAGGTCCCGTATTCTCAAAGAACTTGCGCTTTAAGTTACGCCGGCGTAGTGTAACTGGGCCGGCGTAATCCCGCCTAATTCAAATGTGAAAGTGGTGGGCGTGCTTTATGGAAATTAATCGTGACCCCACGTAATTGACGCTTTTAACGAACGGCGCATGAGCCGTCCGTGGACATATCCCAGTGCGCATGCTCCAAATTACGCCGCAAAGACTCAATGCTTTCGACGTGAACGTAACTTATGCACAGCCCCATTCACGGACAACTTACGCAAACGACGTAAAACGTGAAAAAATTTACGCTGTTCCGACGTCCATACCTAACATTGGTACGCCTCATCTACGCCTCATAGAGCAGGGGTAACTTTACGCCCAAAAAAGCCTAACGTAAACGACGTAAAAAAATGTGCCGGCCGCACGTACGTTTGAGAATCGGCGTATCTAGCTCATTACCATATTTGACGCGTAAATCGACGATAGCGCCACCTAGCGGCCAGCGTAAATATGCAACTTAGATACGACTACGTAAGAGACTTACGCCGGTTGGATCTAAGACAAATCTATGTGTAACTGATTCTAAGAATCAGGCGCATAGATACGACGCCTCACACTCAGAGTTACGACGGCGTATCTGGAGATACGCCGGTGTAATTCCTTTGAGAATCTGGGCCTATAATTTTTGTGCAAACCAATCAATACACGCTTTTTGAGATTTTGTTTACCAAAAAATTTTGAAGAATACGGCCTAAACTGATGAAGAAACAATTTATTTTACATTTTTGGAGGGATATTTATTATAGCAAAAAGAAAAAAACGTTTTTTTTTTTTTTTTTTTCAAAATTGTCTGTCTTTTTTCATTTGTAGCGCAAAAAATAAAAACCGCAGAGGTGATCAAATACCACCAAAAGAAAGCTCTATTCGTGGAAAAAAAAATAGACGTCAATTTTGTTTGAGTACAGCATCGCGCGACCGCGCAATTGTCAATTGACGCAGTGCCGTATCGCAAAAAATGGCCCGGTCATTAACGGGGGAAAATCTTTCGGTCTGTAAGTCGTAAGTGTATTTTTTTTCCAAAAAATTGTGTTTAAAAGACCACTGCGCAATTACAGTGTGACATAAAATATTGAAACGACCGCCATTTTATTCTCATGGGTCTCTGTTTAAAAAAAAAAAAAGTATAATGTTTGGGGGTTCCAAGTAATTTTCTAGCAAAAAATACAGAAAAAATACAGAAAAATATCAGAAAAGGGCCTGGTCTTAAAGTGGTTAATAACTTGCAAGTTTTATATATATATATATATATTTTTAAAAGATATTAACCACTTGCCAACCGAAGACGTCATATGACGTCCTCCACTTTGTGCGGCGATATCTGAATGATGGGTGCAGCTACAGGCATCATTCAGATATCACCGTCTTCTGCCGGCGATTCTGCGCACGATAAGAATGATCATAGCGGCAGTTCCGCCGCTTGATCGTTCTTATAGGCAGCTGGAGGGGATGTCCCCCCCTCCTGCCGCCATCCAGTGCTTCTCCGGGCTCTCTCGTGCCATCGGGGGGCCCGGAGAACAAATCGGCCGGTGCCGGCTCACGACGATAGAGATTTCCAGTGACCACACGGTCACCAGTCATCTCTATGACCGCTGGAGGCCCTGGCGCAACGTTGTGACATCACGCTCCCGGGAAGTAAACAAAGCCACAATCGTGGCTGAAAGCATGAGATCCCATATCTCATACTTTCAAGCCTGGAGGAGAGATGTGAGGTCTTATTGACCATCTCTCCATAAAGAGGACCTGTCACAGTGATTCATATTACAAGAGATGTTTACAATCCTTGTAATAGGAATAAAAGTGATCAAAATATTTTTTTAAAACGCCCCTGTCTCCGGTAGTTTGTGCTTAGAAGCGAACACGCATGTAAGTCCTGGCCACATATGTAAACGTCGTTCAAACCCCACATGTGAGGTATCGTCGCGTGTGTTAGAGCGTGTGCAACAAAATTTTAGCACTAGACCTCCTCTGTAACTCAAAAATAGTAACCTGTAAAAAAAATTAAAGCGTCGCCTATGGAGATTTTTAATTACCGAAGTTTGGCGCCATTCCATGAGTGTGCGCAATTTTAAAGCGTGACATGTCAGGTATCTATTTACTCCGCGTAACATCATCTTTCACATTATACAAAAAATTGGGCTAACTTTACTGTTTTGTTATTTTTTAATTCATGAAAGCGGTTTTTTTCCCCCAAAAAAAGGCGTTGGAAAAATGATTGCGCAAATACCGTGCGAGAAAAAAAAGTTGCAATGACCGTCATTTTATTCCCTAGGGTGTCTGCTAAGAAAAATATATAGGGCCAGATCCACATACATTTAGATCAGGGCAGCGTATCAGAGATACACTACGCCGTCATACCTTACATGGCGTATATTCGAATCCTCAGCGAGTTCGCGCCGTAAGTTACGGCGGCGTAGTGTATTTCTGGCGGTGGATTTGAAATTGGGCGGGTTGGGGGCGGGTTTCATTTAAATGAAGCGCGTCCCCGCGCTGAATGAACTGCGCATGCGTCGTTCCGAAATTTCCCGCCGTGCATTGCGCTAAATGACGTCGCTGGGACGTCATTTTTTTTAACTTAGACGTGAGTTACGTCCATCCCGATTCACGGACGACTTACGCAAAAAAAAAAAAAAAATTCAAATTTCGACGCGGGAACGACGGCCATACTTAACATGGCAATTCTAAATATATGCCGCAAAATACCAGCTTTAACTATACGCCGGAAAAAGCCGACTAGAGACGACGTAAAAGAATGCGACGACCGCACGTACGTTCGTGGATCGACGGAAATAGCTAATTTGCATACCCGACGCGGAAAACGACGAGAACTCCACCCAGCGGGCGCCGAAGTATTGCATCTACGATCCGAAGGCGTACGAAGCCGTACGCATTTCGGATCTAACCCAGATGCCGTTGTATCTTGGTTTGAGGATTCAAACGAAAGATACGACGCGGGTAATTTGAAAGTACGCCGGCGTATCAGTAGATACGCCGGCGTACTCTCTCTGAGGATCTGGCCCCTTGATTTTTACATGAAGGAGAGAAGTGCCAGAATAGGCCCGGTATGGAAGTGGTTAAAAGACAAAAAATCTGAAAAAGGTCTGGTCTTAAAGTGGTTTATATATTCTTTTTATTATTTATTATTATATTTATTTGTATATATATATATATATATATTAAGATATTACAAGGCAAAATATCTGACCTTCTGATCTTTTCGTGTATGAAACACTGATGCCATGCAGACTGTATGGGATGCTTGCTAAGTTTTTAAAATGAATAACAGCAGAATCAAATGTTTCTAATCGAATTACAGGGCCCAGTAGACCTAAAAGTGAAATAAAAAAAAAAGCAAAAATCATAAAAAAATACTTTGAATTCCACAGATGCAATTAACAAACATCGATAACCACACATTATTTATAGAACTCAAAGAGTAACTCCATTTTAATGAAAAAGAAAAAAAAATAGCAAATAATAAAATATATACCGTAATACAATTTTTTTTCTGTAAAATGGAATATGGCAACCTGGAGGCGTTCTGCGTCTGTCATTGGCTCAATGGCAGAAGGCTGCACTAAGATATAAGTCAGATTTTAGGCATCCCCTGCAATTGGAATTTAACCCTAAGGGTTCAATACTTCTAAAGGGATCCAGACCTTGCAGCTTTCCTCATCAGAACACAGAGGCCCGGATTCAGATACAATTGCGTATCTATCGGCGGGCGTAACGTATCTCAGATACGTTACACCGCCGTAACTTAGGGCGCAAGTTCCGTATTCAGAAAGAACTTGCGCCCTAAGTTAAGGCGGCGTAGCGTATGTGGTCGGGCGTAAGCCCGCGGAATTCGAATTCTCCATGCAGTGGGCGTGTTGTATAGTAATGAAGGCTGACCCCACGTAAATGAAGTTTTTGGCTAACGGCGCATGCGCCGTCCGTGAACGTATCCCAGTGCGCATGCTCCAAATTAACCCGCAAAAAGCCAATGCTTTCGACGTGAACGTAAATTACGCCCAGCCCTATTCGCGAACGACTTACGCAAACGACGTAATCGACGGAAAATTCGACGCTGGCCCGATGTCCATACTTGAAGCGGTGGTTCACCCTAAATAACAAGTTTATACCATTAAATCCAGCATACTAGCGTGAGCTACAGTATGCCTTTATTTATTTTTTTGGCGCCGTACTCACAGTTTAATCCCGTAGTGAAGTTTCAGACTCTTTCCTATGCAGAGGGAAGATAATTGACGGCCGGCTATGGCGCGTCACGCTTCCTGAAAATAGCCGGAGTAGGTCTCGGCTCTTCACAGCGCTATACGGCGCCTGCGCACAGACTAGGAGCTGACTGTGCAGGCGCCGTGAAGAGCCAAGTCCTATTTCGGGTATTTCCGGGAAGCGTGACGCGCTATAGCCGGCCGTCAATCATCTTCCCTCTGCATAGGAACGCCCATTCCCCGCGGGGAGTCTGAAACTTCACTACGGGATTAAACTGTGAGTACGGGGTAAAAAAATTAAATAAAGGCTTACTGTAGCTCGCGCTAGTATGCTTGATGGCATGCTAGAAAAATATTTTTTTTTCAGGGTGAACCCCCGCTTTAACATAGGATACGCCTCATATAGCAGGGGTAACTTTACGCCGGAAAAAGCCTAACATAAACGACGTAAAAAAAATGCCCCGGGCGGACGTACGTTTCTGAATCGGCGTATCTACCTAATTTGCATATTCCTCGCGTAAATCTACGGAAGCGCCACCGTAAATATGCAGCCTAAGATACGACGGTGTAAGAGACTTACGCCGGTCGGATCTTAGGGAAATCTATGCGTAACTGATTCTATGAATCAGGCGCATAGATACGACGCCGCAACTCAGAAATACGACGGCGTATCCGGAGATACGTCGGCGTAACTCGTATGAGAATCCGGGCCAGAGAATGCACCAGGTGATTATAATGAATGTTAGACGTTGTGCAGTCAAAGTACCAAAAACTGAGGCCAGACAAGGCTGTGAGTGGTCCTACCTGTCCATGGCTCCCTTGGCTTTGGATTTGTGAAAGAGGCATCACTATATTCCATGTAGATGGCTTTTTTGTATATTGGAGCGCCAGTCGCCTTCACGATTTCCCTGTAACATGTAAGAGAATGATACACTTAAAAATAATAAAATGAAAAGAAATCTACCAGACTTTAGTGGCATTCCATGTTGAATTATGAATAATTATTAACATGCTTATATTTTGCCTTCCCCAATTTATTCAATGCCCCTCACCAACAAGTGAATGATGTGTGAATTAAAAAAAAATTATAATAATAATAATAAAAAAAATCCAAAAAAATAAAATAATAAAAAAAAAAACATTTTCATTCAATTCCTTTATTTTTTTGGACCCACTGATGTTATCACCGGGTCTCTGTGCTTCCACTTCCAGTCTGGGCAGTATTTTTTGGGCTAGTAAATTACTTAGAACCCCCAAACATTATATATATATTTTTTCCACCAACTGACACCAACGATGGGGTGCAATTCATCCCACTGACACAAACGATGGGGTGGAATTGCTCCAACTGACACCAACAATGTAGTGCAATTCCTTCCACTGACACCAACGATGGGGTCCTACCACTGACACCGACAACGGGGCAGAATTCCTCCCACTGACACCGACAATGGGGCAGAATTCCTCCCACTGACACCGACAATGGGGCAGAATTCCTCCCACTGACACCGACAATGGGGCAGAATTCCTCCCACTGACACCAACAATGGGGCAGAATTCCTCCCACTGACACCAACAATGGGGTAGAATTCCTCCCACTGACACCAACAATGGGGCAGAATTCCTCCCACTGACACCAACAATGGGGCAGAATACCTCCCACTGACACCAACAATGGGGCAGAATTCCTCCCACTGACACCAACAATGGGGCAGAATTCCTCCCACTGACACCAACAATGGGGCAGAATTCCTCCCACTGACAACAACGATGGGCTGCAATTCCTGCCACTGACACAAACAATGGGGAAGAAATCTTCCCACTGACACCAACAATTTGGCAGAATTCATCCCAGTGACACCAACGATGGGGCAGAATTCCTCCCACTGACACCAACGATGGGGCAGAATTCCTCCCACTGACACCAACGATGGGGCAGAATTCCTCCCACTGACACCAACGATGGGACAGATTTCCTCCCACTGACACCAACGATGGGGCAGAATTCCTCCCACTGACACCAACGATGGGGCAGAATTCCTCCCACTGACACCAACGATGGGACAGATTTCCTCCCACTGACACCAACGATGGGGCAGAATTCCTCCCACTGACACCAACGATGGGGCAGAATTCCTCCCACTGACACCAACGGTGGGGCAGAGACTTGATTTTTCTCTGCTGCAGGTTGGTAACGCATACAGGTCTTGCCCCTCCCCCAGTGGACAGTGAAGATGCGGTGGGGCAGAAATGTTCCCAGTGACACCAACAATGGGGTGCGATTCCTCTCACTGACACCAACAATGGGGTGCGATTCCTCCCACTGACACCAACAATGGGGTGCAATTCCTCCCACTGACACCAACGATGGGGTCCTCCCACTGACACCAACAATGGGGCAGAATTCCTCCCACTGACACCGACAATGGGACAGAATTCCTCCCACTGACACCAACAATGGGGCAGAATTCCTACCACTGACACCGACAATGGGGCATGATTCCTCCCACTGACACCGACAATGGGGCATAATTCCTCCCACTGACACCGACAATGGGGCATAATTCCTTCCACTGACACCGACAATGGGGCAGAATTCCTCCCACTGACACCAACAATGGGGCAGAATTCCTCCCACTGACACCAACGATGGGGCAGAATTCCTCCCACTGACACCAACGATGGGACAGATTTCCTCCCACTGACACCAACGATGGGGCAGAATTCCTCCCACTGACACCAACGAGGGGGCAGAATTCCTCCCACTGACACCAACGGTGGGGCAGAATTCCTCCCACTGACACCAACGATGGGGCAGAATTCCTCCCACTGACACCAACGATGGGGCAGAATTCCTACCACTGACACAAACAATAGGGCAGAATTCCTCCCACTGACACCAACAATGGGGCAGAATTCCTCCCACTGACACCGACAATGGGGCAGAATTCCTCCCACTGACAACAACGATGGGGCAGAATTCCTCCTACTGACACCAACGATGGGGCAGAATTCCTCCCACTGACACCAACGGTGGGGCAGAATTCCTCCCACTGACACCAACGGTGGGCAAGAGACTCCTGCAGAGAAAAATGAAGACATTGTCAGGGGGAACACTGCGATCGCTTTAAGAGGTAATAGATGCCTGGAAATGTTACAATGACACATTACTGAGCATTCAACAAATGTGAGAATATAGAGCGATTACATAATTGGTTCCTTCCTTCTGGTTCCCCTCTTATCTTTATAGAGGAGGGCGAGGAAAATCCGACCACAAACTCTGCTGTCCTACTACAGATACTGCTATAGTGGCCGGCAGACTGCAGAGAAATATGGAACAGCTACTGAGAAGAATATTCCTATGTAGGAGAATGCGATCAGCGCTTTTATTTTTAACCCGACTGTTCTCAGAATTATGAATCCCCATCCGTTCAGAATCAGGAGGACTACAGTATGTATGAAGATTGATAGTCATATTATATATACACTATATTGCCAAAAGTATTGGGACACCTGCCTTTACACTCACATGAACTTTAATGGCATCATAGTTTATGTCCGTAGGGTTCAATCTTGGTCTGGCTTGCAGTCTCCACTCTAATTCATCCCAATGGCGTTCTACCGGGTTGAGGTCAGGACCAGTCAAGTTCCTCCACACCAAACTCACTCATCCATTTCTTTATGGACCTTTAGTGACGAAACGCGTCCGGGAGGAGCCTGTGACATCATCGCATACGATTGGGAAGCAGAGATCGAGCCGCTGGGGACACAGGGCTGAGGATCTGCGGATGTTTTAGTGATCCAGGGGCTATCCACCCCAACCACACAAGCTTTTCACCTGTGTGCACCAGGAAAGTGCATCTGTAAATGTGAGTTTATTATGGCTTATTTTAACCACTTCCGTATTGTAGGACGTCATAAGACGTCCTGGACTTCAGTGGGGGATATCTGAATGATGGGTGCAGCTACAGGCATCATTCAGATATCCTTCACTTCAGGTGGCGATTCTGTGCACCATAAGAATGATCATAGAGGCGGTTCCACCGCTTGATCGTTCTTATAGGAGGCGGGAGGGGACATCCCCCCCTCCCGCCGCCATCCGGTGCTTCTTCGGGCTCTCCCGTGCCATCAAAGGCCCGGAGAACAAATTGGTCGCCCCCAGATGAGGAGGATAGAGATCTCTATGACCGTCGGATGCCCGAGCGCGTTGTTATGACATCATGCCCGGAAATAAACAAAGCCGCAATCGCGGCTGGAAGCATGAGATCTCTGAATTTTCTTTCACAATCTCATGCCAGGTCCACCAGGAGGTGGTAAGAGACTGGGGGGCATGTAATAGGAGTTGTTGGAGACTGGGGCCATGCTACATCGTTGTAGAGGCTGGAGACACAGTAATGGAGTAGTTGGAAGCATGTTTTAGGAGTTGTCGGGAATTGGTGACATGTTACAAGAGTAGTTGGAGACTGGGGATATGCTATGAGAGTTGTTGGGGACTGGGACATGCTAGAGGAATTGTTGGAGACTGGGGACATGCTATAGGAGTTGGTGGGGACATGCTATAGGAATTGTTGGAGAATGGGGACATGCTATAGGAGTTGGTGGGGACATGCTATAGGAATTGTTGGAGAATGGGGACATGCTATAGGAGTTGGTGGGGACTGGGGACATGCTATAGGAATTGTTGGAGAATGGGGACATGCTATAGGAGTTGGTGGAGACTGGGGACATGCTAGAGGGATTGTTGGAGACTAGGCACATGCTATAGGAGTTGGTGGGGACTGGGGACATGCTAGAGGAATTGTTGGAGACTGGGGACATGTTATAGGAGTTGGTGGGGACTGAGGACATGCTAGAGGAATTGTTGGAGACTGGGGACATGTTATAGGAGTTGCTGGGGACTGGGGACATGCTAGAGGAATTGTTGGAGACAATGGAGAATGGGGACATGTTATAGGAGTTGGTGGGGACTGGGGACATGCTAGAGGAATTGTTGGATAATGGAAAGATAATATAGGAATTGTTGGAGACTGGGGACATGCTATAGAAATTGTTGGAGAATGGGGACATGTTATAGGAGTTGCTGGGGACTGGGGACGTGCTAGGGGAATTGTTGGAGACTGGGCACATGCTATAGGAATTGTTGGAGAATGGGGACATGTTATAGGAGTTGCTGGGGACTGGGGACATGCTAGAGGAATTGTTGGAGACAATGGAGAATGGGGATATGTTATAGGAGTTGGTGGGGACTGGGAACATGCTAGAGGAATTGTTGGAGAATTGGAACATAATATAGGAATTGTTGGAGACTGAGGACATGCTATAGGAATTGTTGGAGAATGGGGACATAATATAGGAGTTGGTGGGGACCGCGGGGACATGCTAGAGGAATTGTTGGAGACTGGGGACATGATAGGAGTTGTTGGAGACTGGGGACATGCAATTGGAGTTGGTGGGGACCATGGGGACATGCTAGAGGAATGGTTGGAGACTGGCGACATGATAGGAGTTGTTGAAGACTGGGGACATGCTATAGGAGTTGGTGGGGACTGGGGACATAATATAGGAGTTGTTTGGAGACTGGGGACATGCTAGAAGAATTGCAGGAGACTGGGAACATGCTAGAAGAATTGTTGGAGACTGAGGACATTCTATGGGAATTGTAGGAGACTGGAGAAATTATATAGGAGTTATTGGAGACTGGGGACATGCTATAGGAATTGTTGGAGACTGGGGACATGCTAGAGGAATTGTTGGAGACTGGGGACATGCTATAGGAGTTGCTGGGGACTGGGGACATGCTAGGGGAATTGTTGGAGACTGGGGACATGCTATAGGAATTGTTGGAGACTGGGGACATGCTGTAGGAGTTGTTGGAGACTGGGGACATGCTAGAGGAGTTGCTGGGGACTGGGGACATGCTATAGGAATTGTTGGAGACTGGCGACATGCTATAGGAGTTGCTGGGGACATGTTATAGGAGTTGTTGGAGAATGGGGACATGTTATAGGAGTTGGTGGGGACTGGGAGTTTTTGTGGGTGGCGGACAATTCTCCTCAACCACCCCAGGTGGACCTGTTCTTCTATTCCATGTTTTGATGTACAGGTTTGTACCATCATGGCTCCAATTCTGGGGCCAAATACTCACAATCTCTGTAAACGTGACAACTGGTTAAATAGAAAGTTGATACCGCCAGGCTACAAGACAAACATATAACGGGGAGTGGCCTTCCACAATTACGCAGATTCTGGGTTGGTGAGATAATAGGATCTGATCGGAGGGTGGGGAGTGGCCATCTTAATACATAAATCCTTCCTACTCATCATTAAATCAATACGAATTGACGTAATGAGGAGCAAACCCAGAGTTCAGGGACTATATGTTTTACAATGTTTATGCTCCAAAGTCCACTATAGAGGCCTTTATTTACAGAAGGTCACAGCATGGAGGGCTCAGGAAACGATTGATTTTAGGATAGTGGGTGGTGATATAATCTTAGTTGTTTCTGAGGTTGAAGAACATCCTTTAAAACGCTCACACCCTTACCCTCTACCCACATCTCCAGAAGCAATGCTGTAAGAAAACCTCTTCTTGCATGCTGTCTGGGAATTAAATTTTTACTATAAAAGTTTATTTATTTTTTACTTTAAAACGACCAGTATTCAGTATTACCTACCTAGACTTTGTGGCCACCCTTACCCCAGCACCACCCACACCGATGACCACTTTCATCTGCCAAGGACCTTGGTAAGACTTAGCTTCATTGCCACCCACACCCAACCTATTGTCACCCTTACCCACATCTGACCAGGGCTGTCTTAATAGCATCATGGGCCCCTGGGCAAAGTAATGCTCTGGGGCCCCTACAATGATGACAGTGCAGGTAAACTGACATTAAGTAGGTAGGAGGCAGACTGCCTCCCCTTTGCATCTATCACTCTCAGTGCCATCATGTGGCCCCCAATTTCGGAGCAGCGTGGGCTCAAGGACCAGCTGCTTTGGGGAAAGTGCAGGGGCCCCCCTTGCAGCAGGGGCCCCTGGGCAGTGCCCAGGTGTGCCCTCTCATTAAGACAGCCCTGTATCTGACACAGCCCTCAACACCCTCACCTTACAAGGTGTCCACTCTTACCCTCAACGTTGTCATTTTCCAAGTCTCTGTGGCCACCTCTATCCTGATTAGTTGAAAATGCCCTCAGCACTATTACCTACCTAGGTTCTGTGGACACCCTTACCCCAACACCATCCACACCTATGAACATTCTTATCAACTCCATCACTTTCATCTGGCAAGGATCTTTGGTAAGCCTTAGCTTCATTGCCACCCACGCCCAACCTTTTGTCACCCTTACCCACATCTGACACAGCCCTCAACCCCCTCACCTAACAAGGTGTCCACTCTTACCCTCAACGTTCTCATTTTCCAAGTCTCTGTGGCCACCTCTACCCTGATAATCGAAAAAGGGAGAGTATAGCCTCAATTAAGACTGATAAATAATATATCAATGTGCCATCATCCAGAATATATGATTGAAAAAGTGGGACCACGTGAGTATAGGGAAAAGGCTGCTTGGGGCCTATTAACCATCAATAGTCACAGGTCAAAAAGGTGTTGGCTAGGATTTTCAAGGCCCTGATAACATAACCATAAAATAGTATAAAAGATATTTATTAACATAAAACAAAATACAAATTTAAAAACATTAGGGACAAGCCCCACAGATCAGAAAGGCAATGTAGTGAAACAAAACCATAAATGTCTAATAGGTGGAGCCAGCCAGCAACCTCGACCGGTTTTGCGGTAATACCGCTTCTTCAGAAGGGTCTATAGAATACATAAAAAAATATACAATAGAAACAAGCATATTAAATACAGCATGAGCCCATGCCTGATCAATGAACCAGCATAGATGAGCATATGTGACTCCCCTTGACAATGTACTGCTTTTCTGTTATTCTATTGTAATATGCTGTACTTAACATCTCTTATACCGGTTCCTTTCACAACCAGCCCAACTACCTCTAGCCTTAGGTCACCTATAAACTTTGCCTCTACCTTTAGGCCTACCATTATGACTTTATTCAGGTATATAACTAACTGACTTTTACAATGGGGTCAAAGGGCAAGGCTTCAGCATCCTCACCTACCTTGGCTTGTGCCCCCCCCCCCCCCCACCCCAACCTCAGCACTTTTACCTACCTAGGCTCTGTGGACACCCTTTCCCCCAACACCATCCACACCTGCGAACACTCTTTCCCACAACATCCCTCTCATCTGACACAGCCTATAACACCCATCACCTAACAAGAATGTGTTGGCCACCCCTACCCTCAACATTCTCATCTTCCAAGTCCAATCTACCTCTACCCTGAGCATCTCTCATGCCGGTTCCTTTCACAACCAGCCCAACTGCCTCTAACCTCACCTATAACCTTTGTCTCTACCTTTAGGCCTACTATTATGACTTTATTCAGGTATATAACTGACTTTTACAATGGGATCAAAGGGCAAATCTTCAGCATCCTCACCTACCTTGGCTTGTGCACCCCCCACCCCAACCTCAGCACTTTTACCTACCTAGGCTCTGTAGACACCCTTTCCCCCAACACCAACCATACCCATGACCACTCTTTCCCACAACATCCCTCATCTGACATGGCTCTCAACACCCTCACCTAACAAGAATGTGTTGGCCACTCATACCCTCAACATTTTCATCTTCCAAGTCCAATCTACCTCTACCCTGAGCATCTCTCATATCGTTTCCTTTCACACCCAGTCCAACTGCCTCTACCTTTAGGCCTACCATTATTACTATTATTCAGGTATATAACTAACTGACTTTTACTATGGGGTAAAAGCACAAGGCTTCAACATCCTCACGTACCTAGGCTTGTGGCCTTCCCTACCCCAACCTCAGCACTTTTACCTACATAGGCTCGGTGGACACTCATACCTCAACACCATCCACACCTATGACCACTCTCATTTGAAAACCCTTCAAAACCCTCACCTAACAAGAATGTGTTGGCCGCTCTTACCCTCAACATTCTTCATCTTCCAAGTTTAATTACCTCTACCCTGAGCATCTCTCATACCGGTTCCTTTCACTGCCTCTACCTTTAGGTTACCGATAACCTCTGCCTTCATCTTTAGGCCTACCATTGTATCTATATTCAGGTATATAACAAATTGACTTTTACAATTGGGGTCAATAAGCAATGCTTTAGCATCCTCGCCTACCTTGGCTTGTGGCCTCCCCTACCCCAACCTCAGCACTTTTACCTACATAGGCTCGGTGGACACTCATACCTCAACACCATCCACACCTATGACCACTCTTTCCAACAACATTACTCTCATTTGACACGGCCTTCAACACCCTCACCTAACAAGAATGTGTTGGTCGCTCTTACCCTCAACATTCTTCATCTTCCAAGTTCAACTACCTCTACCCTGAGCATTTCTCATACCAGTTCCTTTCACTGCCTCTACCTTTAGGTTACCGATAACCGCTGCCTTCATCTTTAGGCTTACCATTGTATCTATATTCAGGTATATAACGAATTGACTTTTACAATTGGGGTCAATAAGCAATGCTTTAGCATCCTCGCCTACCTTGGCTTGTGGCCTCCCCTACCCCAACCTCAGCACTTTTACCTACATAGGCTCGGTGGACACTCATACCTCAACACCATCCACACCTATGACCACTCTTTCCAACAACATTACTCTCATTTGACATGGCCTTCAACACCCTCACCTAACAAGAATGGCTTGTGGCCTTCCCTACCACAACCTCAGCACTGTTACCTACCTAGGCTCTGCGGACACTCTTTACCCCAACACCATCCACACCTATGTCCACTCTTTCCCACAACATCCCTCTCATCTCATGTATTGGCCACTCTTACCCTTAACATTCCCATCTTCCAAGTCCAATCTACCTCTTCCCGGAGCATCTCTTATACCGGTTCCTTCGCAACCAGTCCAACTGCCTTTAGGTCACCTATAACCTGTGCCTCCACATTTGAACCTACCAACATGACTATATTCATTTACATAAACTGACTTTTACAATGGGGACATAAGGCAAGGCTTCAGCATCCTAAACTATCTAGGCTTGTGGCCGTCTCTACCGCAAAGCCATCCACATCTATGACCACCCTTACCATCCAAACAACCAACATGTGGCAATAACCTCCCAGCCTTACCCCTGAAAGGCTGTGTGTTACCCTTGCCCTCAACACTACCCAGGACCCAACCCTCACTTGCCAAGCCTCTGTGGCCAAGCTTAATGAATGTTACCACCACCCATTTGAAAATGTCCTCAGCGCCATCACCAGCCAAGGCCTATATCTAATTTTTATAAGCTCCTTTTATTGGAAATTTGAACTACATTGAGAGGCAGGGTCCTGTAATGTTTTCATAAAGTTATGTACAGCACCCTTCTGGCCCTTCTCACCAGCCATAATCTGCATGTATTGAATAGAGCAAGGTTTCTCAACTCCAGTCCTCAAGGCGCCCCAACAGGTCATGTTTTCAGGCTTCCCATTCTTTTGCATCAGTGATTTGATCAGTTTCACTGCCTTAGTAATTACCACAGCTGTTTCAACTGAGGGAAATCCTGAAAACATGACCTGTTGGGGCGCCTTGAGGACTGGAGTTGAGAAACACCGGAATAGAGGAGCACAGATACCCAGTGATGACATAACTGGGTCCATTATAAGGTATGTAATGAACACAGAAAGGATTTATTTAAAATTGTCAATAACATATTATTGAAAAAGGGGGGCCAGGGAAGACAAAATAGAAGCAGATTAAGCTTTAACTTCCAGTTTGGGTGTCACCAGGGACAGGAAGTGAGGAGAAATCTCTCTAATGGAACTTTGGATAAAAGTAAAACCCAGAAGGGTTTCTAATCTTTCCCTATGCTATCCAGAAATAGATTTTACGTATTTAAGCTATGATTGGCCTTAAACAAATTGGTAAGAGCATAAAAAATATACAGACGATGTATATTTACCTTTGCCCCAGAGAAGACGTAGTCCCTTCCTTATAATTCCAGAATCGTTCCACAGCCGCAATATAGAACGTCCTTGTGATAGCATCACCTGAGTGGAGGAGAATGAAGAGCTGAAGAAGAACCAGGGGCCCCATTGAGGATCTGCTTATTCCCGGAGGTCTCCTTACGTTCGCTGAATAAGTTGATACCATTCTTGAAAAAAATTCTGAAAAGGAAGGAAATCCCACATCAGGAAACCAAGGGTGTGGCGTGTGCTGCACTGCCCTTTGATGCCTATTGCTAATAAGGAAAATTGGCACTAGAGTAACACAAAAAGTGACACGGCTATTGAAGTCTGCGATTAACTATAGGAAGCTGAGAAAATAAATATTCAATGATGGACGACCTAAGATGACAAATGTCTTTAATAGACAGAGTCACAACCTGCTTCTAAAAATGCCCATCTCCTCTTTACTGAAAATGTACATCCCTAGGGCCAGATTCTCAAAGAGATACGACGGTGTATCTCCTGATACGCCGTCCTATCTCTGAGTTCTGCCGGTCGTATCTATGAGACTGATTCAGAGAATCAGTTACGCATAGATATTCCTAAGATCTGACAGGTGTAACTGTGTTACACCGTCGGATCTTAGGCTGCAATTCCAGGCCGGCCGCTAGGTGGCGTTTCGGGTTTTTTACGCGACGAATATACAAATGAGGAGTTACACCGATTCAGAAACGAACGACCGCCCGGCACTTTTTTTTACGTCGTTTGTGTTCGGCTTTTTCCGGCGTATAGTTACCCCTGGGTCTATGAGGCGCAGCCAATGTTAAGTATGGCCGTCGTTCCCGCGCCGAGTTTTAAATTTTTACGTTGTTTGCGTAAGTCGATTCAGAAACGAGCTGGACGTAAGTTACGCTCACGTCTAAACCAATGACGTCCTTGCGGCGGAAATTCGAGCATGCACACTGGGAAAAATCGCAGACGGCGCATGCGCTGTTCGATCGGCGCGGGGACGCGCCTGATTTAAATTGTACACTCCCCCTAGCCGCGGAATTTGAATTTCGCCGGGGGATTTACGATACGCCGCCGCAAGTTTTGAGGTAAGTGCTTTCTGAATACAGCACTAGCCTCACAAACTTGCGCCGGCGGATCTTAAATCAGATAGATTACGCGGATCTAAAGATCCGCTGATCTATGTGAATCTGGCCCCTAGTGTCCAACCTGTGGCCAGAGAGCCATACTCCCTTAGAATGTCCCCAGCCTCCAACAAATCCTACAGCATGTCTCCACTCTCCGACAACTCCTCTAACATGTCTCTAGCCTCCGACAACTCCTATAACATGTCCCCAGTTCCAACAATTCCTATAGCATGTCCCCAGTCTCCAACAACTTCTATAGCATGTCCCCAGTCTCCAACAATCCCTCTAGCATGTCCCCAGTCTCCAACAATTCCTCTAGCATGTCCCCTAGTTTCCAACAACTCCTATATTATGTCCTCAGTCTTCAACAACTCCTATAGCATGTCCCCAGTCTCCAACAATCTCTCTAGCATGTCAACAGTCTCCAACAACTCCTATAGCATGTCCCCAGTCTCCAACAACTTATATAGCATGTCCCCAGTCTCCAACAACTCCTATAGCATGTCCCCAGTCTCCAACAACTTATATAGCATGTCCCCAGTCTCCAACAATCTCTCTAGCATGTCCCCAGTCTCCAACAACTCCTATAGCATGTCCCCAGTCTCCAACAACTCCTATAGCATGTCCCCAGTCTCCAACAACTCCTATAGTATGTCCTCAGGCTCCAACAACTACTATAGTGTGTCCCCAGTCTCCAACAATTGCTACAGCATGTCCCCGGTCTCCAGCAATTCCTCTAGCATGTCCCCAGTCTCCAACAATTTCTCTAGCATGTCCCCAGTCTCCAACAACTCCTATAACATGTCCACAGTCTCCAACAATTCCTATAGCATGTCCTCAGTCTCCAACAACTCCTATAGTATGTACCCAGTCTCCAACAATTCCTACAGCATGTCCCCAGTCTCCAACAATTCCTACAGCATGTCCTCAGTCTCCAACAACTCCCATAGCATGTCCCCAGTCTCCAACAACTCCTATAACATGTCCCCAGTCTCCAACAATTCCTCTAGCACGTCCCCAGTCTCAAAAAACTCCTATATTATGTTTCCAGTCTCCTACAACTCCTATAGCTTAGCATGTCCCCAGTCTCCAACAATTCTTCTAGCATGCCCCCATTGTCCAACAATTCCTACAGCATGACCCCAGTCTCTAGCAATTCCTCTAGCATGTCCCAAATCTCCAACAACTCCTATATTATGTCCCCAGTCTTACAACTACTATAGTATGTCCCCAGCCTCCAGCAATTCCTCTATCATGTCCCCAATCTTAAAAAACACTTTTATCATGTCCCCGGTCTCCAACAACTCCCATAGCATGTCCCCAGTCTCCAAAAACTACTGTAACATGTCACCAACTCCCAAAGCATGCTTCTGACAACTCCTATACCATGTCTCCAGCCTCCGACAAAGATGTAGCATGGACCCAGTCTCCAGCAACTGCTATTTACATGCCCCCAGTCTCTTACCACCTCCTGTAGCATGTCCCTCCAAATAATATGTTTATAATTTACAAATCTGTAAAACCAATAAACTCTCTTTAACAGCCCATAAGAGGGTCTCAAAAAATGTCTCTATGTGCTAAAAACAAAATCAAATAAACATAGGGCCAGATTCTCAAAGGCGTTACGACGGCGCAACACCATTAGCGCCGTCGTAACACCTCATCTGGCCCCGGGTATCTATGCGACTGATTCTCAGAATCAGTTGCGCATAGGTACCCATTAGATCTGACATGCGTAAGGCTGTTACGCTGTCAGATCTTAAAAGTATTTTTTTTTCCCGCCGCTAGGTGTCGCATCGTCGCTTTTCCCCGTCGTCTATGCAAATGAGGTAAGTACGGCGATTCCCGAACATACGCGAGGTCGACGCAGCGAATTAACGTCGTTTGCGTAGCGTACCCGACGCGTAAGGTTGCCCCTGCTAATTAGCAGGCGCAACCAATGTTAACGATGGCCGTCGTTCCCGCGTCGAATTCAATAAAAATTACGTCGTTTGCGTAAGATGTCCGTGAATGGCGCTGGACGCCATTTACGTATACATCTAGGCAAATGACGTCGGGGCGACGTCATTTAGCGCAATGCACGTCGGGTAATTTACCCGACGGAGCATGCGCAGTACGCTCGGCGCGGGAGCGCGCCTAATTTAAATGGTGCCCGCCCCATTTGAATTGGGCGGGCTTGCGACGAGCAATCTAACGCTACACCGCCGCAAGTTTACAGGTAAGTGTTCTGAGAATCAGGATGTAAACCTGTAGACCTGCGGCGGTGTAACGTAGATCTCATATATTACGCTGCCCAGGAGCAGCGCGAATGTATGAGAATCTGCCCCATAATGTCCATAAATGAATAACAGTTGACACAAGTGATAAACTTGATATGACGATTCATCCAATCCATTAAATTAGTGTTCTCATCTATATGAACTGTGCAAGTGTCTAAATATCCAATAGTGAGAGTCCAGTGATAATAATAAAAGAACTGCTGTGCACACCAAAGTGCCCTCCACCGGTCACACTATGTGCTCACCTCCCAGGGAGACCCACAAAGGGGTCCAGTAAGGCTTTCCCTTTAGGGGTATCAATCCAGCAATCTGCCGTTCCTCTGTCGGTATCAGTGGCGGCTGGTGAAGTTTTTGGATGGGGGGGCGCAAGACTCCGCCCCTCCACGTTGGTCCCTCCCATTTCTAATAAGCCACACCCCTTATAGAATCCACCCACTCCGTCCCCTGTATTCCACTTGCTTCCACTCGTAGTGTCAGGAGTATACAGCTCAGCGTCACAGCACAAAGTATATAGCCCCAGCATCACAAATCATGGTATATAGCGCAGCCTTACAGATCGGCGCAAACAAACTAAAAAATTACACTGTTAGTAATGAAGGACTCTAAATAGGCAGGAGATTACCAGAAACTGCGGACATACTGCATTAGATTACCAGAGACTGCGGACATACTGCATTAGATTACCAGAGACTGCGGACATACTGCATTAGATTACCAGAGACTGCGGACATACTGCATTAGATTACCAGAGACTGCGGACATACTGCATTAGATTACCAGAGACTGCGGACATACTGCAGGAGATTACCAGAGACTGCGGACATACTGCATTAGATTACCAGAGACTGCGGACATACTGCATTAGATTACCAGAGACTGCGGACATACTGCATTAGATTACCAGAGACTGCGGACATACTGCATTAGATTACCAGAGACTGCGGACATACTGCATTAGATTACCAGAGACTGCGGACATACTGCAGGAGATTACCAGAGACTGCGGACATACTGCAGGAGATTACCAGAGACTGCGGACATACTGCACAATATTACCAGAGACTGCGGACATACTGCAGGAGATTACCAGAGACTGCGGACATACTGCAGGAGATTACCAGAGACTGCGGACATACTGCATTAGATTACCAGAGACTGCGGACATACTGCAGGAGATTACCAGAGACTGCGACATAAGGTATAAGGGCTCCTGATCTCTTATATGGTATTTCTCGTACATAGGTATCATAGAGGTAAGGAAAGAACTGACATCGTGTTTAAATGTATAAAACACAATCTTTATTAAAATAAGCAGTAATAAACTCACATTTACAGATGCACTTTCCTCGTGCACACAGGTGATAAGCTTGTGTGGTTGGGGTGAATAGCCCCTGGATCATTGAAACATCTGCAGATCCTTAGCCCTGTGTCCCCAGCGGCTCGCTCTCTGCTTCCGTATGCGATGACGTCATAGGCTCCGCCCGGCGCGTTTCGTTGCTGCCCACGTGACTTTATCAAGAGGTTCTGGTCCATAAAGACGAGTTTGGGGTGGTGGAACTTGACTGGCCTGCACAGCGTCCTGACTTTAACCCGATAGAACACCTTTGGGATGAATTAGAGCAGAGACTGCGAGCCAGGCCTTCTCACTCACCTCAGTGCCTGACCTCACAAATTGCGCTTGTGGAAGAATAGTCAAACAATCCCAAAGACGTTCCTAAACCTTGTGGACGGCCTTCCCAGAAGAGTTGAAGCTGTTATAGCTGCAAAGGGTAAAGCCAACTCAATATTGAACCCTACGGACTAAGACTGGGATGCCATTAAAGTTTATGGGCCAGATCCACAAAAGAATTACGCCGGCGTATCTCTTGATATGCCGCGTAATTTCAAATTTTGCGCGTCGTATCTTTGTTTTGTATCCGATGGATCTGACAGGCGTACGTCTTAGTACGCCGTCGGATCTTAGGTGCAATTTTTCGGCGGCCGCTAGGTGGCGTTTCCGTCGAATTCCACATTGAGTATGCAAATTGGCTTGTTACGGCGATCCACGAACGTACGTCCAGCCGACGCATTTTTTTTACGTCGTTTGCGTTCGGCTTTTTCCGGCATATAGTTACCCCTGCTATATGGTGGCGTACTCAATGTTAAGTATGGCCGACGTTCCCGCCTCGCATTTTTAATTTTTTACGTTGTTTGCGTAAGTCGTTCGCGAATAGGGATTTGCGTAGAATGACGTCACCGTCTTAGAACATTGGCTTGTTCCGGTTTCATTTCGAGCATGCGCACTGGGATACCCCAACGGACGGCGCATGCGCCGTTCAAAAAAAACGTTGTTTACGTCGTGTCACAACGTATTTACATAAAACACGCCCCCATTACATCCATTTGAATTCCGCGCCCCTACGCCGCCAAAGATACACTATGCCGCCGTAACTTACGGCTCGAATTCTTTGAGGATTCGAAAAAAAAAAAATAAGTTACGGCGGCGTAGTGTATCTTAGATAGGGTGCGCCCGGCGGAAAGATGCGCGGAGGTACATGGATCTGGCCCAATATGCGTGTAAAGGCAGGCGTCCCAATACTTTTGGTAATATAGTGTGTATGACTCCCATGTGAATTCATATAATGCACAATATAGTTGCGGTCACGGTTACACAAGGCTTCAGGCTTCCATCCACTAGATTGGCACATGTGAGGAAACTAGGCAATCATCTCCGGTCATATCACAATAGATGGGTGAAAATGAAAAGGAATCAAACCCTCTGCAGAGTAAAACCGATTAACTTATTTTATTAAAACAACTCACATTATCACCCTTTGGATTTGTTTGATAGGAAGTGAAATTTTATAATCTAATGCACCGAGTGTGGACTTTTGGAATCACTATTAATTTGTTTATTTTATATGGTTTTGGTTATGGTGTAGGCTTGCATTTATTTTAGTAGCGCAGCACAGTTGATATATGAATATTGGTGTTATATTAACCACTTTGTATCCCGGCCATTGTAGTTTGACAGCCACAAGGTGGCTCTACAATGCCGGGAGGACGTTTATTGACGTCTTCGGCTCCTCCGGCCATAGGGGGAGCGTGAGCGCCGCCGGCAGCGCGCGCCGCGTCACTGGGGTGCCAATGCGCGTGCCTGGCGGCCGCAATGTCCGTCGTGGAACCCGCGTAAACACACAGATCCACGTGCTGTCAGGAAGAGGAGACGGATGCTGTGTCCCTTGTATATAGGGACACTGATCGGTCACCTCCCCCAGCCAGTCCCCTCCCCCTACAGTAAGAATCACTCCTAGGGAACACATTTAACCCCTTCCTCGCCCCCTAGTGCTAACCCCTTCCCTGCCAGTCACATTTATACAGTAATCAACGCATATTTATAGCGCTGTCCGCTGTATAAATGTGAATGGTCCCAAAAATGTGTCAAAAGTGTCCGATGTGTCCGCCATAATGTCGCAGTCCGAAATAAAAATCGCAGATCGCCGCCATTACTAGTAAAAAATTAAATAAATAAATAAATAAATGTCATAATTCTATTCCCTATTTTGTAGGCGCTATAACTTTTGCGCAAACCAATCACTATACGCTTATTGCGAATTTTTTTTTTTACCAAAAATATGTAGAAGAATACGTATCGGCCTAAACTGAGGAAAAAAATATATTTAAAAAAAAAATGGGATATTTATTAGGGCTGTGGAAATTAACTATTAATTCATCGATTAATCTTTAATTTTTTTGATCGATCATGTCGCACCAGAACCTTTGAACGGACCGAACGTTCGCGCGAACATTTAGAACCCCATTGAAGTCTATGGGACTCGAACGTTCGAATTCAAAAGTGCTCATTTTAAAGGCTAATATGCAAGTTATTGCCGTAAAACGGGTTTGAGAACTTGGGTCTTGCCCCAGGGAACATGTATCAATGGAAAAAAAAGTTTTAAAAACTGTTGTTTTTTTCTGGAGCAGTGATTTTAATGATGCTTAAAGTGAAAAAAAAATTGAAAAATTTGTTTAACCACTTAAGCCCCGGACCAACATGCAGCTAAATGCCCAAAGGTGTTTTTTACAATTTGGCACTGCGGTGCTTTAACTGGTAATTGCGCGGTCATGCAATGTTGTACCGAAACGAAATTTGCGTCCTTTTCTTCCCACAAATAGAGCTTTCTTTTGATGGTATTTGATTGCCTCTGCGATTTTTATTTTTTGCGATATAAACGGAAAAAGACCGTAATTTTTTTAAAAAAAAATTATTTTTCTTATAACAAAAAGTAAAAAATATCGAATAAACTAAATTTTAGTCAAACATTTAGACCAAAATGTAATCAGCCACATGTCTTTAGTAAAAAAAACGCAATAAGCGTATATTTATTAGTTTTCGCAAAAGTTATAGGCCCCGATTCAAGTAGCAATTGCGCCTGTGTAACCATAACCAATTTACGTCGTTTCCATACGGCGTGTTTAGCGTAAGGCTGCCCCTTCTAATAGCAGGGGCAGTCAATGCTAAAGTATACCCGTCGTTCCCGCGTCACGACGTTCGAATTTTACGTAATTTGCGTAAGTGATTCGTGAATGGCGCTGGACGCCATTCACGTTCACTTTGAAGCAAATGACGTCCTTGCGACGTCATTTTGCTGCAATGCATGTCGGGAAAGTTTCCCGACGGAGCATGCGCTCTACGCTCAGCGCGGGAGCGCGCCTAATTTAAATGATTCCCGCCCCCTACGGGATCATTTACATTAGGCGCCCTTACGCAGGGCAAGTTTACACAGCGCACACGCAATTTACGGAGCTACTGCTCCGTGAATCGCGGGTAGCGCAGGAAATTTGCGGGGGCGCAGGGCAAAAACGCTGCCCTGCGCCTCTGTAACTAAGGGGCAAATCTACCTGAATCCGGGCCATAGCTTCTACAAACTAGGGTACATTTTCTGGAATTTACACAGCTTTTATTTTATGACTGCCTATCTCATTTCTTGAGGTGCTAAAATGGCAGGGCAGTACAAAACCCCCCCAAATGACCCCATTTTGGAAAGTAGACACCCCAAGGAAACTGCTGAGAGGCATGTTGCGTCCATTGAATATTTTTATTTTTTGTCCCAAGTGATTGAATGATGACAAAAAAAAAAAAAAAAAAATTACAAAAAGTTGTAACTAAATGATATATTGCTCACACATGCCATGGTTATATGTGGAATTGCACCCCAAAATACATTCTGCTTCCACTCCTGAGTACGGGAATACCACATGTGTGGGACTTTTTGGGAGCCTAGCCGCGTACAGGGCCCCGAAAACAAAGCACCGCCTTCAGCATTTCTAAGGGTGTAAATTTTTGATTTCACTCCTCACTACCTATCAAGGTTTCGAAGGCCATAAAATGCCAAAATAGCACAAAACCCCACCAAATGACCCCATTTTGGAAAGTAGACACCCTAAGCTATTTGCTGAGAGGCATGTCGAGTCCATGGAATATTTAATATTTTGACACAAGTTGCGGGAATATGACAAACTGATTTTTTTTTGCACAAAGTTGTCACTAAATGATATATTGCTCACACATGCCATGGTTATATGTGGAATTGCACCCCAAAATACATTCTGCTGCTTCTCCTGAGTACGGGGATACCACATGTGTGGGACTTTTTGGGAGCCTAGCCGCGTACGGGGCCCCCGAAAACCAAGCACCGCCTTCAAGATTTCTAAGGGCATACATTTTTGATTTCACTCCTCAAATGACCCCATTTTGGAAAGTAGACACCCCAAGCTATTTGCTGAGAGGCATCTCGAGTCCATGGAATATTTTATATTTTGACACAAGTTGCGCAAAGTTGTCCCTAAATAATATATATTGCTCAAACATGCCATGGGCATATGTGGAATACATTTTGGATTTCACTCCTCACTACCTATCACTACCTATCACAGTTTTGAAGGCCATAAAATGCCAAGATGGCACACAACCCCCCCCCCCAAATGACCCAATTTTGGAAAGAAGACACTCCAAGCTATTTGCTGAGAGGCATGTCGAGTCCATGGAATATTTAATTTTTTTGCCCCAAGTGATTGAATAATGACCAAAAAAAAAGAAAAATTTACCAAACGTTGTCACTAAATTATATATTTCTCACACATGCCATGGGAATATGTGGAATTACACCCCAAAATACATTCTGCTGCTTCTCCTGAGTACGGGGATACCACATGTGTGGGACTTTTTGGGAGCCTAGCCGCGTACGGGACCCCAAAAACCAAGCACCGCCTTCAAGATTTGTGTGAGTGAAATCAAAAATGTATGTCCTTAGAAGTCTTGAAGGCGGTGATTGGTTTTCGGGGTCCCGTACGCGGCTAGGCTCCCAAAAAGTCCCACACATGTGGTATCCCCGTACTCAGGAGAAGCAGCAGAATGTATTTTGGGTGTAATTCCACATATAACCATGGCATGTGTGAGAAATATATCATTTAGTGACAACGTTTTGTAAATGTTTTATTTTTTTGGTCATTATTCAATCACTTGGGGCAAACAAATTAAATATTCCATGGACTCAACATGCCTCTCAGCAAATAGCTTGGGGTGTCTTCTTTCCAAAAATGGGGTCATTTGGGGGGGTTGTGTGCCATCTTGGCATTTTATGGCCTTCAAAACTGTGATAGGTAGTGAGTAGTGAAATCAAAAATGTATGCCCTTAGAAATCTTGAAGGCGGTGATTGGTTTTCGGGGTCCTGTACGCGGCTAGGCTCCCAAAAAGTCCCACACATGTGGTATCCCCGTACTCAGGAGAAGCAGTAGAATGTATTTTGGGGTGCAATACACATATAACCATGGCATGTTTGAACAATATATAATTTAGTGACAACTTTGCGAAAAAAATATATATATATTTTTCCCGCAACTTGTGTCAAAATATAAAATATTCCATGGACTCGAGATGCCTCTCAGCAAATAGCTTGGGGTGTCTACTTTCCAAAATGGGGTCATTTGGGGGGGTTTTGAATTGTCCTGGCATTTTATGCACAACATTTAGAAGCTTATGTCACACATCACCCACTCTTCTAACCACTTGAAGAAAAAGCCCTTTCTGACACGGTTTGTTTACATAAAAACATTTTATTTATTTTTTATTTTTTTTGCAAGAAAGTTAAGTTGAACCCCCAAACATTATATATTTTTTTAAAGCAAAGGCCCTACAGATTAAAATAGTGGGTGTTGCATTTTTTTTCCCACACAGTATTTGCGCAGCGATTTTTCAAACGCATTTTTGGGGGAAAAATACACTTTTTTTTATTTTAAAGCACTAAAACTCACTATATTGCCCAAATTATTGATGAAATAAAAAGATGATCTTAGGCTGAGTACATGGATACCAAACACGACATACTTAAAAATTGCGCACAAACGCGCAGTGGCAACAAACTACATACATTTTTAAAAGCATTTAAAAGCCTTTACAGGTTACCACATTAGATTTACAGAGGAGGTCTACTGCTAAAATGACTGCCCTTGATCTGCCCTTCGCGGTGATACCTCACATGCATGGTGCAATTGCTGTTTACATATGACTCCAGACAGACGCTTGCGTTCGCCTTTGAGCAAGAGCAGGGGGGGACAGGGATGTTTTTTTTTTTTTTTTTTTTTTTTATTTATTTATTTAGCTTTTTTAATTTTATTTGTAAACTGTTCCTTCCATTTTATTTATTTTTTACCATTTTTATTGTTATCTCAGGGAATGTAAATATCCCTTATGATAGCAATAGTTAGTGACAGGCAGTGTTGTAAGTAACGGCGTTAAAATAAACGCCGTTACCTAACGATGCCCCTTTTGAGGGTAACAAGTAATCTATCAGATTACTCTTCCCCTCGTGGTAACGCCGTTCATATTACTGGGCGGCGTTACCGCAATTACATGTACCTGTGTTGTGTCAGCCGGCGGCGCGCCTCCTCCTCTTACTGTTCCGTGGACCGCGATAGGCGGAACACTCATTTTCCCAGCAGAGCCTCTGTTTAGTGTTCAACCTATCACGGATGCCTTCTCATCCTCAGCCTCGGCCTCGGACGAGAGGACATCCGTGATAGGCGGAACACTGAACAGAGGCTCTGCTGGGAAAATTAGTGTTCCGCCTATCACGGTCCGACTCCTGAGACTGAGGAGTAACATGCCTCACCATCAGTGAGGCATGTTACAGGTGGCACAGTGAGGCATGTTACAGGCGGCACAGTGAGGCATGTTACAGGCGGCACAGTGAGGCTTGTTTACAGATGGCACAAAAAAAAAAGTCAGTTACTTTGCTGAGTAACTAATTACTTTGCCAATGAAGTAACTGAGTCACTAACTCAATTACTTTTTCGGACAAGTAATTTGTAACTGTAACTAATTACTTGTTTAAAGGAAGATGAGCAACACTGGTGACAGGTACCCTTTTTTTTTTTTAATTGGGTCTATTAGACCCTAGATCTTTCCTCTGCCCTCAAAGCATCTGACCACACCAAGATTGGTGTGATAAAATGCTTTCCCAATTTCCCAAGGATGCTGTTTATATCCGGGGGGGGGACATTCCCTCCCACTGAATGTAAAAGCAGTCTAGAAGCTAATTAGCTGCTAGGACTGCTTTTACATGAAAGCAGATCGCTGGCTGAAAAGAATGATACCAAGATGATACCTAAACCCACAGGCATCATTCTGGTATAACCATTCAAAGTCCAGCAACATACCAGTACGTTGATGGTTCTTGTTGGACATGTATTGTAACCTTTTTTTTTTTCATGCAGTCTGTTGGCTGAACGAAAAAAAGATTGATCGGTGGGTATGCCCACCATTAGAATACCTCCCTTCATCCACCCACTTCTTATGATGGGCATACATGCACCATTTATATATGCCGAAGCATGGGGGCATCCTCCCGCAAAAAAGATATGCCGCGTACACACGGTCGGACTTTTCTATGCCGTGTACACACGGTCGGACTTTTCTATGCCGTGTACACATGGTCAGACTTTTCCACGGGAAAGCCTCCGTAGGAATGTCAACCGTATGTACGCGGCATTAGGAGCAAAATCGCTCCTCCGCCCCTAATGCCCCCATGCTTCGGCATATATGCTCTTTTTTTAACTGTGTTGGTGAAATCACCTCCTACAGCGTTGGAGTCGCGGCTTTATATATCGTGGGAGCAAACGCTGTTGCTGTCACGCTAAATAAATCTGCGCTGCAACTGAATGGCGTACCTGCTAAGCAAATGATGGTTAACATTAAAACAAAGTAACATTACAGTATAACAGTAAGATCATACCATACCTGCAAAGCAAATACCAAAAAAAAAACATAGTAAAAAATAAAAAAAATGTATGCAACCTGTGCCTAAAATATATATATGCCGAAGCATGGGGGCATCCTCCCGCAAAAAAGTTATGACGCGTACACACGTTCGGACTTTTCTATGCCGTGTACACATGGTCAAATTTTTCCACGGGAAAGCCTCCGTAGGAATGTCAACCGTATGTACGCGGCATTAGGAGCAAAATCGCTCCTCCGCCCCTAATGCCCCCATGCTTCGGCATATATGCTCTTTTTTTAACTGTGGTGGTGAAATCACCTCCTACAGCACTGGAGTCACGGCTTTATATATCGTGGGAGCAAACGCTGTTGCTGTCAAGATAAATAAGTCCACGCAACAGCTGAATGGCGTACCTGAAAACAGTAAAGTAAATTACATACCTGAAAGCAAGCATGAAAAAACATAACAACAATAAAAGTTTGCAGAATAGAATACAGTAAAAAAGAGCAGAACAATAGAGAGAGAATAGAGAGGGAGGGAACAATAAAACGACAACTATTTTTTTTTTTTTTTTTTATATTTTTTTTGTGTTTTTTTATTTTTTACTTTTTTTTAACACTTTTTTTTGTAACTGTAACTGTTCAACTTTTCGGTTCCAGGTTTGGGTCTCTCAAAATGCGATAGCATCTTGGGAGACACTGTGTAAGTGTGCCTAGCCTGTGAAATGTTTTACCCTACGCTAATACTTCACTCGTGTGTGGAAGCGTTCAAAACATTCACCAATACAAAGACCAGGATCGGCAGGACATTGGGGACAAAGATAACGGGTGTCACGCCTAAATCTGCGCTTGGTACAGACACAACATTTTCTTTGGGGGGCTCGTTGGGTAGGGGTACTCTCGAGGGCATATGAAAAATGCCTCTCATGCAGTCGGCTTACTGCATTTGGTAGGGGATGGTGAGGTGTAGAACCGCCTGGATACAGGAGTTCTGTGATGATCTCCTCCTGGAAGTCAAGAAAGGATCCATTCCATCCTGAAGCTTTGTATAAGACATAAGCATTCAGTAAAGTCAATTGAAATAAATATAGAGACACTTTTTTGTACCAGCGTCTCGCCTTACGGGCAATATGATACGGCGCCATCAACTGGTTGTTGAGGTCCACCCCTCCCATATTTTAGTTATATTCGTGGACACAGAGGGGTTTCTCCACAAGACCAGCCGCCGTACGAATTTGTACTGTTGTGTCTGCGTGAACGGTGGTAAGAACGAAAACATTCTTATTGTCCCGCCACTTCACAGCGAGCAAATTATTACACCTGCAGCAGGCTCTCGCCTCCCAGCCTAAGACGGGAATCTACAAGCCGATGGGGAAAGCCCCGGCGATTAGGTCGCACGGTGCCACATGCTCCAATCTGATGATCAAACAAGTGACTAAAAAGTGGCACGCTGCTGTAATAATTGTCCACATACACGTGGTACCCCTTTCCGAATAAGGGTGACACCAAGTCCCACACGATCTTTCCAGCGCTCCCCATGTAATCTGGGCATCCTTCCGGCTCTACCTGACTATCTTTGGCCTCATAAACCCTAAAGCTCCATGTGTAGCCTGTTGCCCTGTCACAAAGCTTATAGAGCTTGACCCTGTATCTGGCACGCTTGCTGGGAAGGAACTGCTTGAAAGACAAGCGGCCAGAAAATTTAATGAGGGACACATCAACGCATACAACTTGCTGGGGATTAAACAAGGCTGCATAACGTTCGTTGAAATGGTTTATGAGGGGCCGAATTTTGTAGAGCCGGTCAAATTCACGGTCTCCACGCGGACGACAAAGTGTATTGTCACTGAAATGCAGGAACCGCAGGATCGCCTCGTATCGATTCCTGGCCATGTGAGCAGAGAATATGGGCATATTGTGAATTGGATGTGTGGACCAATACATCCGCAAATTCGGAAATTTGTGTATGCCCATGTTGAGGGTAAGGCCCAGAAAGGTCTTAAATTCGGAAACCGTAATTGGTTTCCATTCTTTGGCAAGGAGAGACTGGGGATTAGCGGCGATGTAGGTACCAGCATATAAATTACTCTGGTCCACAATAGATCCATAGAGATCTTCCGTGAAATACAGCGAATAAAAATAAAGTGACTTAAAATCAACTGTATCAGGGAGCTGCGGTGGCTCAACGCGATTGGCACTGCGCTGAAAAGCCATTCACCTCTGCAGCTAGAGGTTCGGATCCCGGTCTCGGCTTCATGTGAATTGAGTTTGGTGGTCTCAGCCCGGCTCCCGGGTGGGTGTGCTATGCGAGGTAAGCCTATGCTTAGTACGCCCACCCCCCTCCCACAAAAACCACCACACCTACACACGCACTCTAAATTGGGTTAACACACGCACATTGACCACGCGGTCTCTAAAGAGAGGCGAAGGACTAACGGGGCTGGTTGAGCGGGCTAATCCTCTCACTCCCTTATAGGGAGTCCCTCTGCCCCGTTGGGCTTCAAAGCGGAGCAGGTAGGGCGGGCTGTGTGGGAGGACCCCCTCACACACCCGCCATTGCCACCCGGGGCATGGAGAAAGGTGGCAGATTGCCTCTGGGGGAGGCATGCCTACTCCCAACTCCTGCAGTCCGGCTCCTCTCTCGAGTACACGCACAAAATACACTTTAAAAAAAAAAAAAAAAAAAATCAACTGTATCCACCTGAATACCGGGTTGGCCAGTGAATGGGGGAAGTACGGGTTATGCAGAAGTGGTGGGGACCCAATCAGGATAGGCGAATTCTGCAGGAAGGGCACTATGGGCACGACGGGCCTGTCTTTGTCTTCTTCTTGGTGGCAGCGGGACACTACTTGTGCTTGCCACCTCGCCAGCTTGAACTGCACTTATGGGACTCGCCACGTCACCACGTGATACTGCAGTGCTGGATGAACGACCAGGGTGTACTAGGCCGCTGGTTCTTGCCAGTTCACCAGAAGGAATAGCGGCGCTAGTACATCTCTGCTCCATACAAGGGTCCTGCGGTTCTTGCTGCTCAACAACTTTAGAACGGGATCGGGTACGCCTGGCCTTAGCAGGGACCACAACTTCGTCGTCAGAGCTATCTGGCATGGAGCCGCTGTCGTAAACGGGTTCGTATTCTGAGCCAGAATCTGACAGATGCGTGACCTCCTCCTCTTCACTATCTGTCATGCACATGAACTCGTAGGCCTGCTTACTATAGTACATTCGCTTTGCCATTTTGGGCTCTAAATTTAGTGATACAATAGTAAGGATTCACAGGTAAAAAAACACCTGACTGTAGAAAAGCAAACGTAGAAAACGCTTCAAAAAAAAACTGTTAGCGATCGCAGGGATCAGGCCTGTCTCTGCGAACGCTGCAGTTATGTGTGTTGTGTTTTTGAAGTGACAGTGATCGATCGATACTGCACTTGGGTGGGTTGGGCTGGGCTGGGCAGAGGGGCAAAACGCAGGTGCTAGCGGGTATCTGGGCTGATTCCGCTAACAATGCGTTTTTGGGTACCCTAAACTGCTGGGCACGCTAGTATAGATCTGATCAGATCAGGTATCGATCCGTTCAGATACTATACCACTAAGGGGGGGTGTATGCTTTGCGCGTGGGTGTAAGCGTTACTGGCACTAACCTAACGCTGCCTGGGGCGACGCAGACCCTGACTGACGCTAAAATGTAATTGATATCACCCGCTGGGCGATCAGGGGGTTAAACCTTTATTGGGTTATATACGGCGGGTGCCCTGATGCTATAAACAGCAAAATAACTAACCAGCGTCAACCGTAACACTTATACGGTGATCACTGGTGAAAGGGTTAACTAGGGGGCAATCAGGGGGTTAAAACCTTTATTAGGTAATATATGGGGGTACCTGACGCTTTCTAAAAACCTGGCGGCGAACCTAAAATAACTAACTGGCTTACCTGCGTCACCAGTGACACTTATACGGTGATCACTGGTAAAAGGGTTAAATCTAGGGGCAATCAGGGGTTAAAACCTTTATTTATGGGGGTACCTAACGCTATAGAAACCTGGCGGCAAACCTCAAAAAAAAATAGCTACCTAGCGGCAACAGTGACACTAATACAGCGATCAGAAAACCGATCACTTAGTGACACTGGCAATAGGGGGTGAAAGGGTTAACTAGGGCGGTGATCAAGGGGTTAAACCTTTATTAGGGGGGGTAGGGGGCTACCCTGGACCTAAAGGGGCCTAAAGCTAACTGCCCTAACATTTTTTTCTGTCACAAATGACACTAAATGCAGTGATCAGAAAATAAATGATCACTGCAATCAGTGACACTGTGACAGGGGGCTGGGGGGGGGGGGTGACCGGGGGGTGATCTGGGGAGGTTATGTGCCTATGTGTGACTGTGTCAGTGTGCTGTTAGTGCAACTCACAGCTACGATGGGGAATATTCTTAAAGATCTGAGGCGGCGGAACGTATGTCCTTTACGTTACGCCGCCGCAAGTTTAAGTGGCAAGTGCCTGATTCCCAAACCACTTACCTGTAAACTTGCGGCGGGGTCGCGTAAAGTCCACCCGCGCAAGCCCTCCTAATTCAAATGATCCTGGTAGGGGGCGTGGATCATTTAAATTAGGCGCGCTCCCGCGCCGATCGTAATGCGCATGCTCCGTCGGGTAAATTACCCGACGTGCATTGCGCTAAATGACGTCTCACGGACGTCATTTGTTTTGACTGTAACGCAAATGGCGTCCAGTGCCATTCACGGACGACTTACGCAAACGACATTAAATTTTCAAATTTCGACGCGGGATCGACGGCCATACTTAACATTGAGTACGCCACCTAGGGGGCATGTTTATCTTTACGCCGCGTATCGCTTACGGAAACGACGTTAAAACACTACGGCGGGCAAGCGTACGTTAGAGAATCGGCGTGACTAGTCATTTGCATATTCTACGCTGACCGCCACCTAGCGGTCAGCGTAAATATTACAGCCTAAGATACAACGGCGCAGGCCGTCGTATCTTAGGCATGTTTAAGTGTATCTCAGTTTGAGAATACACTTAAACATAGGATCGGACTTACGTCGGCGTATCTGCTGATACGCCGGCGTAAATTATTTGAGAATATGGCCCGATGTCTTCTCTCCTCTGGATCTGAATGAAAAGACCGCCAGAGGAGAGATGACATCACTTCCTCCCTGCCTGTGTTTACACGTACACAGGCAGGGGCGGGAAGAGGAGGAAGCGGATTCGCTGGGAGCGATCGCGAGGGGGTGGCTAGAAACGAATAGCCGCCCCCTCGTCCCGGATCGCTCCCACGCGAATAACGGCCGCCGTGTGTACCGGGGGGGGGTCCCGATCGGACCCCCGACCCGCGGAAAGGCAGGGACGTACATGTACGCCCATCTGCCTGTACGTGCTGTTCTGTGGACGTATATGTACATGCGGCGGTCGTTAAGTGGTTAAGGCGGCCAACTGCGTCAAAGTAATCCCTCTCTGGCCAGTCCCTACTCTACTCTACTCTGCAAATTACTTACTTTCTTATAGCATACCTAAGTAGATATAGTGCCAATATGGGGAAAATAGGGACAAGTTGTAGGAGGGCTACAAGTTCCGGTCTGGTCACTGATCTGCACAGCGTAATAGAAATTAGATATTCCTGTGCTTAAATCTAAATAGCTTACACCAGTGGTCTCCAAACTGCAGCCAGGGGGCCGAATGCGGCCCTTTGCATACCTTTATCTGGCTTTTGGGGCACTATTCCTTCTACTGACACCAACTATGGGTCAATAATGGTTCCTGCACTGATACCAACAGTGGGGCACTATTCTTCCTACTAATACCAATGATGGGGCACTATTCCTCCCACTGACACCAACTATAGGGCACTAATATTTCCCCTATACCAAAGATAGGACATTGTTTACTCCCGCTCGGACATGTACGGTCGTCAGTGTACGGACATTTTCTACTGCCACTGGCCATGGTCTGGACTCCCTAAAGCCTGAAAGACCATGAACTGGTCTTTGTTTAGAAAGTTTGGAGACTCCTGGCTAAGACATATATAAATAACCAATCAGGTGCTAAAGGGGTGTGACCGCACGTTAACAATAAAAGTTCTGAATGGATCCTATGCACCCTTTCTAGCCAACTTTGCATAAAAACAGGGGGCCAGATTCTCAAAGAATTACGTTACGCAGCGGTGGCGTAACGTAACCCATTTACGTTACATCTCCGCAAGTTTACAGCGTAAGTGAGTGATTCACAAAGCTCTTACCTGTAAACTTGCGGCGGTGTAACGTAAATGCGCTCGGCGCAAGCCCGCCTAATTCAAATGGGGCGGGCACCATTTAAATTAGGCGCGTTCCCGCGCCGAACATACTGCGCATGCTCCGTCGGAAAAATTACCCGACGTGCATTGCGCTAAATGACGTCGCACGGACGTCATTTGCTTAGACGTTAACGTAAATGGCGTCCAGCGCCATTCACGGACGACTTACGCAAACGACGTAATTTTCAAATTTCGACGCGGGAACGACGGCTATACTTAACATTGGCTAGTCCACCTAGAGGGCAGCCTTAGTTTTACGCGGCGCATCTCGACGGAAACAACGTAAAGTTAGAGCGACGGGTAACGGGGACGTTCGGGAATCGCCGTAACTAGTGATTTGCATATTCTACGCCAACCGCTATGGAAACGCCACCTAGCGGCCGGCCTAGAATTGCATCCTAAGATCCGACGGTGTAATTCAATTACACCTGTCGGATCTTAGGGCTATCTATGCGGAACTGATTCTATGAATCAGCCGCATAGATACGACAAGCGTATCTCAGAGATGCGGCGGCGTATCAGGAGATACGCCGTCGTATCTCGGCTGTGAATCTGGCCCAGGGATTTTTAGTTCACATACATTGCAATAAATGTTTTACTGCTTCCCAACCGGGCCATTGTGAAATGATGCACGAGCAGGAGCCCTATTGTTCTGGGTGGATGTTATATGATGTCCTCCCCAGAACGCGCCTTGTGTGGGCCAGGTGGGCCACGATTTGGCACGATCTGTCACCCACTGTGTCCAGATCGTACACTGATCAGTAGATGACTGATCAGTGTACCGGCCCGCTGCCAGTACCATGTAATTGCTGTGGCCAATCAAAAACCTCCTCCATGGTGGATCTGATATAATACTACAAAGGTGCATGTACAGTCGCTGAAACCTGGGATTGAACCAGGGACCTTTAGACCTTTAGCCTAACGCTCTCCCAACTGAGCTATTTCAGCTTTTGGGGGTGGGGGGGGATGGGGGGGGGGAAGCATGTCTTTAGAGTGTGGGAGGAAACCGGAGTACCCGGAGGAAACCCACGCAGGCACAGGGAGAACATGCAAACTCCAGGCAGATAGTGTTGTGGTCGGAAATTTGAACCAGCGACACTTTTTGCTGCTAGGTGAAAGTGAAAATCACTACACCACTGTGCTGCCTGTATAATAAATGCACACGAATATAAGAAAAGCACACGAATATAAGAAAAGCACGCGAATATAAGAAAAGCACGCGAATATAAGAAAAGCGCGCGAATATAAGAAAAGCACGCGAATATAAGAAAAGCACGCGAATATAAGAAAAGCGCGCGAATATAAGAAAAGCACGCGAATATAAGAAAAGCACGCGAATATAAGAAAAGCACACGAATATAAGAAAAGCACACGAATATAATAAAAACACACACGAATATAAGAAAAGCATGCGAATATAAGAAAAGCACACAAATATAATAAAAACACACGAATATTAGAAAAGCACGCGAATATAATAAAAGCACGCAAATATAATAAAAGCACACGAATATAAGAAAAGCACGCGAATATAATAAAAACACACACGAATATAAGAAAAGCACGCGAATATAAGAAAAGCACACGAATATAAGAAAAGCACTCGAATATAAGAAAAGCACACGAATATAAGAAAAACACACAAATATAAGAAAAGCACGCGAATATAAGAAAAGCACGCGAATATAATAAAAACACACACGAATATAAGAAAAGCACACGAATATAAGAAAAGCACACGAATATAAGAAAAGCACGTGAATATAAGAAAAGCGCGCGAATATAAGAAAAGCACGCGAATATAAGAAAAGCACGCAAATATAAGAAAAGCACACGAATATAAGAAAAGCACGCGAATATAATAAAAGCACACGAATATTAGAAAAGCACGCGAATATAATAAAAGCACGCAAATATAAGAAAAGCACACGAATATAAGAAAAGCACACGAATATAAGAAAAGCACGTGAATATAAGAAAAGCACGCGAATATAATAAAAGCACGCAAATATAATAAAAGCACACGAATATAAGAAAAGCACGCGAATATAATAAAAACACACACGAATATAAGAAAAGCACGCGAATATAAGAAAAACACACACGAATATAAGAAAAGCACACGAATATAAGAAAAGCACACGAATATAAGAAAAGCACGTGAATATAAGAAAAGCGCGCGAATATAAGAAAAGCACGCGAATATAAGAAAAGCATGCAAATATAAGAAAAGCACACGAATATAAGAAAAGCACGCGAATATAATAAAAGCACACGAATAATAGAAAAGCACGCGAATATAATAAAAGCACGCAAATATAATAAAAGCACACGAATATAAGAAAAGCACGCGAATATAATAAAAACACACACGAATATAAGAAAAGCACGCGAATATAAGAAAAGCACACGAATATAATAAAAACACACACGAATATAAGAAAAGCACGCGAATATAATAAAATCACGCAAATATAATAAAAGCACACAAATATAAGAAAAGCACGCGAATATAATAAAAGCACACGAATATAAGAAAAGCACGCGAATATAAGAAAAGCACACGAATATGATAAAAACACACACGAATATAAGAAAAGCATGCGAATATAAGAAAAGCACGCGAATATAAGAAAAGCATGCGAATATAAGAAAAGCACGCGAATATAAGAAAAACACACACGAATATAATAAAAACACACACGAATATAAGAAAAGCACGCGAATATAATAAAAACACACACGAATATAAGAAAAGCACGCGAATATAAGAAAAGCACACGAATATAAGAAAAGCACGCGAATATAATAAAAACACACACGAATATAAGAAAAGCACACGAATATAAGAAAAGCACGCGAATATAATAAAAGCACGCAAATATAATAAAAGCACACGAATATAAGAAAAGCACGCGAATATAATAAAAACACACACGAATATAAGAAAAGCACACGAATATAAGAAAAGCACACGAATATAAGAAAAGCACGCGAATATAAGAAAATCACGCGAATATAATAAAAGCACACAAATATAAGAAAAGCACGCGAATATAATAAAAGCACACGAATATAAGAAAAGCACGCGAATATAAGAAAAGCACACGAATATGATAAAAACACACACGAATATAAGAAAAGCACGCGAATATAAGAAAAGCACACGAATATAATAAAAACACGCGAATATAAGAAAAGCACGCGAATATAAGAAAAGCATGCGAATATAAGAAAAGCACGCGAATATAAGAAAAACACACGAATATAAGAAAAGCACACGAATATAAGAAAAGCACGCGAATATAAGAAAAGCACTCGAATATAAGAAAAGCACTCGAATATAAGAAAAGCACGCGAATATAAGAAAAGCACACGAATATAAGAAAAGCATGCGAATATAAGAAAAACACACGAATATAAGAAAAGCACACGAATATAAGAAAAGCACGCGAATATAAGAAAAGCACTCGAATATAAGAAAAGCATGCGAATATAAGAAAAACACACGAATATAAGAAAAGCACACGAATATAAGAAAAACACGCGAATATAAGAAAAGCACTCGAATATAAGAAAAGCACGCGAATATAAGAAAAGCACGCGAATATAAGAAAAGCACACGAATATAAGAAAAGCACACGAATATAATAAAAACACACACGAATATAAGAAAAGCATGCAAATATAAGAAAAGCACACAAATATAATAAAAACACACGAATATAAGAAAAGCACGCGAATATAAGAAAAGCACACGAATATAAGAAATGCACTCGAATATAAGAAAAGCACACGAATATAATAAAAACACACACGAATATAAGAAAAGCACACGAATATAAGAAAAGCACACGAATATAAGAAAAGCACACGAATATAAGAAAAGCGCGTGAATATAAGAAAAGCGCGCGAATATAAGAAAAGCACGCGAATATAAGAAAAGCATGCAAATATAAGAAAAGCACACGAATATAAGAAAAGCACGCGAATATAATAAAAGCACACGAATATTAGAAAAGCACGCGAATATAATAAAAGCACGCAAATATAATAAAAGCACACGAATATAAGAAAAGCACGCGAATATAAGAAAAACACACACGAATATAAGAAAAGCACGCGAATATAAGAAAAGCACACGAATATGATAAAAACACACACGAATATAAGAAAAGCATGCGAATATAAGAAAAGCACGCGAATATAAGAAAAGCATGCGAATATAAGAAAAGCACGCGAATATAAGAAAAACACACACGAATATAATAAAAACACACACGAATATAAGAAAAGCACGCGAATATAATAAAAACACACACGAATATAAGAAAAGCACGCGAATATAAGAAAAGCACACGAATATAAGAAAAGCACGCGAATATAATAAAAACACACACGAATATAAGAAAAGCACACGAATATAAGAAAAGCACGCGAATATAATAAAAGCACGCAAATATAATAAAAGCACACGAATATAAGAAAAGCACGCGAATATAATAAAAACACACACGAATATAAGAAAAGCACACGAATATAACCACTTAAGCCCCGGACCAATATGCAGCCTAAAGACCCAAGGTGTTTTTACAGTTCGGGACTGCGTCGCTTTAACAGACAATTGCGCGGTCGTGCGACGTGGCTCCCAAACAAAATTGGCGTCCTTTTTTCCCCACAAATAGAGCTTTCTTTTGGTGGTATTTGATCACATCTGCGGTTTTTAGTTTTTGCGCTATAAACAAAAATAGAGCGACAATTTTGAAAAAAAAGCAATATTTTTTACTTTTTGCTGTAATAAATATCCCCCAAAAACATATATAAAAACATTTTTTTTCCTCAGTTTAGGCCGATACGTATTCTTCTACCTATTTTTAGTAAAAAAAATCGCAATAAGCGTTTATCGATTGGTTTGCGCAAAATTTATAGTGTTTACAAAATAGGGGATAGTTTTATTGCATTTTTATTTTTTATTTTTTTTTTACTACTAATGGCGGCGATCAGCAATTTTTTTCGTGACTGCGACATTATGGCGGACACTTCGGACAATTTTGACACATTTTTGGGACCATTGTCATTTTCACAGCAAAAAATGCATTTAAATTGCATTCTTTATTGTGAAAATGACAGTTGCAGTTTGGGAGTTAACCACAGGGGGCGCTGTAGGAGTTAGGGTGCACCTAGTATGTGTTTACAACTGTTTGGGGGTGTGGCTGTAGGAATGACGTCATCGATCGTGTCTTCCCTATAAAGGGAATGACGCGATCGATGCGCCGCCATAGTGAAGGACGGGGAAGCCGTGTTTACACACGGCTCTCCTCGTTCTTCAGCTCCGGGGAGCGATCGCGACGGAGCGGCTATAAACAAATAGCCGCGCCGTGGTCCCGGATCGCTCCCCGAGCGGACCCGACCTCCGCATGTAGCGGGGGGGGGGTCCCGATCGGACCCCCCACCCGCTAATAGGCGAGGACGTACCTATACGCCCATGTGCCTGTACGTGCCATATTGTGGACGTATATGTACATGGGGTGGTCCTTAAGTGGATAAGAAAAGCACACGAATATAAGAAAAGCACGCGAATATAAGAAAATCACGCGAATATAATAAAAGCACACAAATATAAGAAAAGCACGCGAATATAATAAAAGCACACGAATATAAGAAAAGCACGCGAATATAAGAAAAGCACACGAATATGATAAAAACACACACGAATATAAGAAAAGCACGCGAATATAAGAAAAGCACACGAATATAATAAAAACACGCGAATATAAGAAAAGCACGCGAATATAAGAAAAGCACGCGAATATAAGAAAAGCACGCGAATATAAGAAAAACACACGAATATAAGAAAAGCACACGAATATAAGAAAAGCACACGAATATAAGAAAAGCACTCGAATATAAGAAAAGCACTCGAATATAAGAAAAGCACGCGAATATAAGAAAAGCACACGAATATAAGAAAAGCATGCGAATATAAGAAAAACACACGAATATAAGAAAAGCACACGAATATAAGAAAAGCACGCGAATATAAGAAAAGCACTCGAATATAAGAAAAGCATGCGAATATAAGAAAAACACACGAATATAAGAAAAGCACACGAATATAAGAAAAGCACGCGAATATAAGAAAATCACGCGAATATAATAAAAGCACACAAATATAAGAAAAGCACGCGAATATAATAAAAGCACACGAATATAAGAAAAGCACGCGAATATAAGAAAAGCACACGAATATGATAAAAACACACACGAATATAAGAAAAGCACGCGAATATAAGAAAAGCACACGAATATAATAAAAACACGCGAATATAAGAAAAGCACGCGAATATAAGAAAAGCACGCGAATATAAGAAAAGCACGCGAATATAAGAAAAACACACGAATATAAGAAAAGCACACGAATATAAGAAAAGCACACGAATATAAGAAAAGCACTCGAATATAAGAAAAGCACTCGAATATAAGAAAAGCACGCGAATATAAGAAAAGCACACGAATATAAGAAAAGCATGCGAATATAAGAAAAACACACGAATATAAGAAAAGCACACGAATATAAGAAAAGCACGCGAATATAAGAAAAGCACACGAATATAAGAAAAGCATGCGAATATAAGAAAAACACACGAATATAAGAAAAGCACACGAATATAAGAAAAGCATGCGAATATAAGAAAAACACACGAATATAAGAAAAGCACACGAATATAAGAAAAACACGCGAATATAAGAAAAGCACTCGAATATAAGAAAAGCATGCGAATATAAGAAAAACACACGAATATAAGAAAAGCACACGAATATAAGAAAAACACGCGAATATAAGAAAAGCACTCGAATATAAGAAAAGCACGCGAATATAAGAAAAGCACGCGAATATAAGAAAAGCACACGAATATAAGAAAAGCACACGAATATAATAAAAACACACACGAATATAAGAAAAGCATGCGAATATAAGAAAAGCACACAAATATAATAAAAACACACGAATATAAGAAAAGCACGCGAATATAAGAAAAGCACACGAATATAAGAAATGCACTCGAATATAAGAAAAGCACACGAATATAATAAAAACACACACGAATATAAGAAAAGCACGCGAATATAAGAAAAGCACGCGAATATAATAAAAACACACACGAATATAAGAAAAGCACGCGAATATAAGAAAAGCACACGAATATAATAAAAACACACACGAATATAAGAAAAGCACGCGAATATAAGAAAAGCACGCAAATATAATAAAAACACACACGAATATAAGAAAAGCACGCGAATATAATAAAAACACACACGAATATAAGAAAAGCACGCGAATATAAGAAAAGCACACGAATATAATAAAAACACACACGAATATAAGAAAAGCACACGAATATAAGAAAAGCACACGAATATAATAAAAACACACACGAATATAAGAAAAGCACGCGAATATAAGAAAAGCACACGAATATAATAAAAACACACACGAATATAAGAAAAGCACGCGAATATAAGAAAAGCGCGCGAATATAAGAAAAGCACGCGAATATAAGAAAAGCGCGCGAATATAAGAAAAGCACGCGAATATAAGAAAAGCACACGAATATAATAAAAGCACACGAATATTAGAAAAGCACGTGAATATAATAAAAGCACGCAAATATAATAAAAGCACACGAATATAAGAAAAGCACGCGAATATAATAAAAACACACACGAATATAAGAAAAGCACGCGAATATAAGAAAATCACGCGAATATAATAAAAGCACACAAATATAAGAAAAGCACGCGAATATAATAAAAGCACACGAATATAAGAAAAGCACGCGAATATAAGAAAAGCACACGAATATGATAAAAACACACACGAATATAAGAAAAGCACGCGAATATAAGAAAAGCACACGAATATAATAAAAACACGCGAATATAAGAAAAGCACGCGAATATAAGAAAAGCACGCGAATATAAGAAAAGCACGCGAATATAAGAAAAACACACGAATATAAGAAAAGCACACGAATATAAGAAAAGCACACGAATATAAGAAAAGCACTCGAATATAAGAAAAGCACTCGAATATAAGAAAAGCACGCGAATATAAGAAAAGCACACGAATATAAGAAAAGCATGCGAATATAAGAAAAACACACGAATATAAGAAAAGCACACGAATATAAGAAAAGCACGCGAATATAAGAAAAGCACTCGAATATAAGAAAAGCATGCGAATATAAGAAAAACACACGAATATAAGAAAAGCACACGAATATAAGAAAAGCATGCGAATATAAGAAAAACACACGAATATAAGAAAAGCACACGAATATAAGAAAAACACGCGAATATAAGAAAAGCACTCGAATATAAGAAAAGCATGCGAATATAAGAAAAACACACGAATATAAGAAAAGCACACGAATATAAGAAAAACACGCGAATATAAGAAAAGCACTCGAATATAAGAAAAGCACGCGAATATAAGAAAAGCACGCGAATATAAGAAAAGCACACGAATATAAGAAAAGCACACGAATATAATAAAAACACACACGAATATAAGAAAAGCATGCGAATATAAGAAAAGCACACAAATATAATAAAAACACACGAATATAAGAAAAGCACGCGAATATAAGAAAAGCACACGAATATAAGAAATGCACTCGAATATAAGAAAAGCACACGAATATAATAAAAACACACACGAATATAAGAAAAGCACGCGAATATAAGAAAAGCACGCGAATATAATAAAAACACACACGAATATAAGAAAAGCACGCGAATATAAGAAAAGCACACGAATATAATAAAAACACACACGAATATAAGAAAAGCACGCGAATATAAGAAAAGCACGCAAATATAATAAAAACACACACGAATATAAGAAAAGCACGCGAATATAATAAAAACACACACGAATATAAGAAAAGCACGCGAATATAAGAAAAGCACACGAATATAATAAAAACACACACGAATATAAGAAAAGCACACGAATATAAGAAAAGCACACGAATATAATAAAAACACACACGAATATAAGAAAAGCACGCGAATATAAGAAAAGCACACGAATATAATAAAAACACACACGAATATAAGAAAAGCACGCGAATATAAGAAAAGCGCGCGAATATAAGAAAAGCACGCGAATATAAGAAAAGCGCGCGAATATAAGAAAAGCACGCGAATATAAGAAAAGCACACGAATATAATAAAAGCACACGAATATTAGAAAAGCACGTGAATATAATAAAAGCACGCAAATATAATAAAAGCACACGAATATAAGAAAAGCACGCGAATATAATAAAAACACACACGAATATAAGAAAAGCACGCGAATATAAGAAAAGCACGCGAATATAATAAAAACACACACGAATATAAGAAAAGCACGCGAATATAAGAAAATCACGCGAATATAAGAAAAGCACGCGAATATAAGAAAAGCACACGAATATAAGAAAAGCATGCGAATATAAGAAAAGCATGCGAATATAAGAAAAGCACGCGAATATAATAAAAGCACACGAATATAAGAAAAGCACGCGAATATAAGAAAAGCACGCGAATATAAGAAAAGCATGCGAATATAAGAAAAACACACGAATATAAGAAAAGCACACGAATATAAGAAAAGCACGCGAATATAAGAAAAGCACGCGAATATAAGAAAAGCACTCGAATATAAGAAAAGCACTCGAATATAAGAAAAGCACGCGAATATAAGAAAAGCACGCGAATATAAGAAAAGCACACGAATATAAGAAAAGCACACGAATATAATAAAAACACACACGAATATAAGAAAAGCATGCGAATATAAGAAAAGCACACAAATATAATAAAAACACACGAATATAAGAAAAGCACGCGAATATAAGAAAAGCACACGATTATAAGAAAAGCACTCGAATATAAGAAAAGCACACGAATATAATAAAAACACACACGAATATAAGAAAAGCACGCGAATATAAGAAAAGCACGCGAATATAATAAAAACACACACGAATATAAGAAAAGCACGCGAATATAAGAAAAGCACACGAATATAATAAAAACACACACGAATATAAGAAAAGCACGCGAATATAAGAAAAGCACGCGAATATAATAAAAACACACACGAATATAAGAAAAGCACGCGAATATAATAAAAACACACACGAATATAAGAAAAGCACGCGAATATAAGAAAAGCACACGAATATAATAAAAACACACACGAATATAAGAAAAGCACACGAATATAAGAAAAGCACACGAATATAATAAAAACACACACGAATATAAGAAAAGCACGCGAATATAAGAAAAGCACGCGAATATAATAAAAACACACACGAATATAAGAAAAGCACGCGAATATAAGAAAAGCGCGCGAATATAAGAAAAGCACGCGAATATAAGAAAAGCGCGCGAATATAAGAAAAGCATGCGAATATAATAAAAACACACACGAATATAAGAAAAGCACACGAATATAAGAAAAGCACACGAATATAATAAAAACACACACGAATATAAGAAAAGCACGCGAATATAAGAAAAGCACGCGAATATAATAAAAACACACACGAATATAAGAAAAGCACGCGAATATAAGAAAAGCGCGCGAATATAAGAAAAGCACGCGAATATAAGAAAAGCGCGCGAATATAAGAAAAGCACGCGAATATAAGAAAAGCACACGAATATAATAAAAGCACACGAATATTAGAAAAGCACGTGAATATAATAAAAGCACGCAAATATAATAAAAGCACACGAATATAAGAAAAGCACGCGAATATAATAAAAACACACACGAATATAAGAAAAGCACGCGAATATAAGAAAATCACGCGAATATAAGAAAAGCACGCGAATATAAGAAAAGCACACGAATATAAGAAAAGCATGCGAATATAAGAAAAGCACGCGAATATAATAAAAGCACACGAATATAAGAAAAGCATGCGAATATAATAAAAGCACACGAATATAAGAAAAGCACGCGAATATAAGAAAAGCACACGAATATGATAAAAACACACGAATATAAGAAAAGCACACGAATATAAGAAAAGCACGCGAATATAATAAAAGCACACGAATATAAGAAAAGCACGCGAATATAAGAAAAGCACACGAATATGATAAAAACACACGAATATAAGAAAAGCACACGAATATAAGAAAAGCACGCGAATATAAGAAAAGCACGCGAATATAAGAAAAGCATGCGAATATAAGAAAAGCACACGAATATAATAAAAACACACACGAATATAAGAAAAGCACACGAATATAAGAAAAGCACGCGAATATAAGAAAAGCACGCAAATATAAGAAAAGCACGTGAATATAAGAAAAGCACACGAATATAAGAAAAGCATGCGAATATAAGAAAAGCACACGAATATAAGAAAAGCACACGAATATAAGAAAAGCACGCGAATATAAGAAAAGCACACGAATATAAGAAAAGCATGCGAATATAATAAAAACACACACGAATATAAGAAAAGCACGCGAATATAAGAAAAGCACACGAATATAAGAAAAGCACGCGAATATAAGAAAAGCACACGAATATAAGAAAAACACGCAAATATAAGAATAGCACACGAATATAATAAAAACACACACGAATATAATAAAAACACACACGAATATAAGAAAAGCACACACGAATATAATAAAAACACACACGAATATAAGAAAAGCACACACAAATATAATAAAAACACACACAAATATAATAAAAGCACACGATATCACAAGGCCCAGGTCCCGTGTGCTTAGAGGCTGCCTATTTGGGCTCCTTGACTGACCTCCAAACTTGGTTTACATGCCATGTTTGCTCATAGCAGTAAATTTCACTGCTAGAGTTGGGACAAAATGTGGGGCTCCATTCACAAAGCAGTATTTTCATTTTCTGTGAAACTCATTTAGTTTCATTTTGTTTATTCGTTTTCTAACGAATACCAAATATTCAGAATGATTCAAATTCGGATTGGTCGAAAAATCGATCCAAATTCTGTGTGAAGAATAGCTGGTTGTTAAGGAGTGGGCCGGGAAGCCTGCCGCTGCCTCCTTAACAACTGATGACTCTTTAGCTGTCAATTTGAAATGTAAACAAACTAATGACGGCAAGGAAAAACGCAGAAAAAAAAACAGCATGGGCCCCCGGTCCCCCCTCCCATCCATGACTCGTCTGGTATGGATTTCAAGGGGAACCCCACGTGTTTTTTCTGCATTTTTTTTATTGCCGCATTCTTTTGTATACATTTGACATTGACAGCTGATGAGTCATCGGTTGTTAAGGAGGACCCCCTAAAATCCATACCAGACCTATATCCAAGCATGCAGCCCGGCAGGCCTGGAAAGGGATGGGTGACAAGCGAGCACCCCCCCTCCCCTCCTGAACCACACCAGGCCATCCCTGCCTCAAATCACCCCCTTCATGTTTGGGGCATGGGGCCTGGTATGGTTCAGGAGGGTGGTGCTCGCTCGTCCCCCCTTTCCTGGACTGCCGGGCTGCATGTATGGAATACGCGTCTGGTATAGATAGGCCCCCACACTGTTTACATTCAGCATTCTTTTGTTTACATTTGAACTGTCAGTGGGGAAACCCTCTGACAGCTGATGAGTCATCGGTTGTTAAGAACGTGGCAGCTGGCTTCCTGGCCCACTCCTTAACGACCAGCTATTCTTCACACAGAATTTGGATTGGTAGATCATTTTTCTATAGATTCCGAATTAGAATTGTTCCAAAAAAATCCTTCCAGTCCCCCTAAGGCAATTTTTTTACTCCATGGATTTTACAATCCACAATGTCATCCAGAGGAAGGCAAAACCCCTGCTGAAGCACAGCCCCAATAGAAAAAAAAGTCCCTCTGTCCCCCTCCCACGGCGTCCTATGGCGTCCCTTTGTCCCACGGCATCCCTCTGTCCCCCTCCCACGGGGACCATCTGTCTTCCTCTCACGGTGTCCACCTGTCTTCATCCCACGACATCCCTCTGTCCCCTTCCCACGGCTTCCCTCTGTTCCCTTTTTTACTCTTTGGATCTACAATCCACAGTCTCGTCCAGAGGAAGGCAAAACCCCTTCTAAGGCATAGCCCCAATAGAAAAAAAAAGTCCCTCTGTCCCCCTCCCATGGCGTCCTATGGCGTACCCATGGCATCCCTTTGTCCCACGGCATCCCTCTGTCCCCCTCCCACTGGGACCATCTGTCTTCATCCCACGGCGTCCCTCTATTTTCATCCCACGGTGTCCCTCTGTTTTCATCCCACGGCATCCTTCTGTCTTCATCCCACGGCGTCCCTCTGTCTTCATCCCACGACATCCCTCTGTCCCCTTCCCACGGCTTCCCTCTGTTCCCTTTTTTACTCTTTGGATCTACAATCCACAGTCTTGTCCAGAGAAAGGCAGGACCCCTTCTGAGGCATAGCCCCAATAGGAAAAAAATATTCCCTCTGTTCCCCTCCCATGGCGTCCCATTGGCGTTCCTCTGTCCCCCACCTAAAGTGTCCCATGGCATCCCTCTGTCCCCTTTCCACGGGGTTCCTCTGTCCCCTTCACACAGCGTCCCTCTGTCCCCTTCCCACAGCGTCCCTCTGTCCCCTTTCCACAGCGTCCCTCTGTCCCCTTCACACAGCGTCCCTCTGTCCCCTTCACACAGCGTCCCTCTGTCCCCCTCACACAGCGTCCCTCTGTCCCCTTCCCACAGCGTCTATCTCTTTCCCTTTCTCTTTTTCTTAAACATTCCAAACATCGATTTTTTAGGCTTTGATGGTTTTGCATGCCTCTTCGGAGCCTTAGCCTTTGGCTTAACTTTGGGTTTCGCTACTGGGGGACGTCTTGGTGGGACTTGAGGTCTTTGTGGAGGTTGATGCCCTGGTGAAACTTTATGTCTAGATGGAGATGGAGGCCTCATTGGCACTTGACCTCTCGATGCAGCTGGTCGCACTGGAGGAGCTTGAGGTCTGGGTGGAACTGGAGGTCTCTTTGGCACTTGACCTCCTGGTGTAACTGGTCGCACTGGAGGAACTTGAGGTCTGGGTGGAGCTGGAGGTCTCTTTGGCACTTGACCTCCTGGTGTAACTGGTCGCACTGGAGGAACTTGAGGTCTGGGTGGAGCTGGAGGTCTCTTTGGCACTTGACCTCCCGGTGCAGCTGGTCGCACCGGTGGAACTCGAGCTCCTTGTGGAGCTGGAGGCCTCGCTGGCCCTTTAGCTCCGGAAGCAGCTGGTCGCACCGGTGGAACTCGAGCTCCTTGTGGAGCTGGAGGCCTCGCTGGCCCTTTAGCTCCCGATGCAGCTGGTCGCTCCGGTGAAACTTGAGCTCCTTGTGGAGCTGGAGGCCTCGCTGGCCCTTTAGCTCCCGATGCAGCTGGTCGCCCCGGTGGAACTTGAGCTCCTTGTGGAGCTGGAGGCCTTGCTGGCCCTTTAGCTCCCGATGGAGCTGGATGCTTCGGCGGCACTTGAGGTGTCTTGTCTGTCTGTGGATGTTGGTGTTCTTCAGTGCCATCTTCACTACTGGCTTCTGGTTTTCCAGACTTTTTCTTCTGAGGTTCTAAGCGCCCTCTTTCATCAGGTGAGTGATGTTTACTCTTGCCTGGCTGATCACGCTCTTCTACCTCTGGATTCTCGGGGTCCGGGTTGTCCTGGGATCTCGTTCCTCTAGACAGTAGTGATGACATCATGTTGGTTACAAATCCGGCTGATCTGGTCTGATCAGCAGCGGCGCCCTCCTCTGCCTGATAAGCAGTGGTGTCCTCCTCTATCTGATAAGCAGTGGCGTCCCCTATCTGATAAGCAGTGGTGTCCTCCTCTATCTGATAAGCAGTGGCGTCCCCTATCTGATAAGCAGCGGAGCCCACCACTGCCTGATAAGCAGCGGCGGCGGCGTCCTGTATCTGATAAGCAGCGGCGTCCTCTATCTGATAAGCAGTGGCATCCTCGGTCCGATTTCCTTGTGCAGCCCAAGGGCTGACAACGACGACTTCCTCCAGATCTGCAGGATCTATATTATTCATGTTGTATCCTGCTGACATCAGTCTTAGTACAATCCGATCTAATTCCGTTTCTTGCACACGACTGAAGAAAAGAAAATAAATTGTTAAAAACGTCATCATTGGGTAAGTGCTAACATTATAATACATGGAAAACATGACGTTTTTCTTAAAGTGTATATAATCCCTAACAATGTTCTTTTTATTTGCACCATTTTGGTCTGTTAATAACACAGTTGAGGGCGTTTTGTTATATCTGTTCGATATCTACAAAAATTATATCTATTGATCCTGCCAGAAATATTGTGAGCTTATAGCTTCCTGTACTGCGCTCTTATCAGTTCCTGGCTCTCTATGTGGACTATAGAACACCTTCCCCGTCATATGGAATCCTGTAGTCCTCTTCTAGGGTGACAAATATATAAATACAGTGGAGGAGTTAGACATGGCCAAAAGTTGAGTTATTGGCAGGGTCACCAATGAAAAATTAAGGGGGGAAAAAAAAGTCTGCTGCTAATTACAATTACAAATCAGTGGATGAATGTCACAAGCCATTCGCCCAGCTATCACAAATATTTACTATTTGGGTTGGGCCGGACAGCGTTGGGTTAGGTTGGGCCGGACAGTGTTGGGTTAGGTTGGGCCAGACAGTATTGGGTTAGGTTGGGCTGGACAGTGTTGGGTTAGGTTGGGCTGGACAGTGTTGGGTTAGGTTGGGCTGGACAGTGTTGGGTTAGGTTGGGCTGGACAGTGTTGGGTTGGGTTGGAGAGTGTTGGGTTAGGTTGGGCCGGACAGTGTTGGGTTAGGTTGGGCTGGACAGTGTTGGGTTAGTTTGGGCTGGACAGTGTTGGGTTAGGTTGGGCCGACAGTGTTAGGTTAGGTTGGGCCTGACAGTGTTAGGTTAGGTTGGGCCTGACAGTGTTGGGTTAGGTTGGGCCGGACAGTGTTGGGTTAGGTTGGGCCAGACAGTGTTGGGTTAGGTTGGGCCAGACAGTGTTGGGTTAGGTTGGGCCAGACAGTGTTGGGTTAGGTTGGGCCAGACAGTGTTGGGTTAGGTTGGGCCAGACAGTGTTGGGTTAGGTTGGGCTGGACAGTGTTGGGTTAGGTTGGGCTGGACAGTGTTGGGTTAGGTTGGGCTGGACAGTGTTGGGTTGGGTTGGACAGTGTTCCCCCTCATATGGAATCCTGTAGTCCTCTTCTAGGGTGACAACGCTGTTCCTCCATAAATACAGTGGAGGAGTTAGACATGGCCACCCTAACACAAAAGTTGAGTTATTGGCAGGGTCACCAATGAAAAATTAAGGGGGGAAAAAAAAGTCTGCTGCTAATTACAATTACAAATCAGTGGATGAATGTCACAAGCCATTCGCCCAGCTATCACAAATATTTACTATTTGGGTTGGGCCGGACAGCGTTGGGTTAGGTTGGGCCGGACAGTGTTGGGTTAGGTTGGGCCAGACAGTATTGGGTTAGGTTGGGCTGGACAGTGTTGGGTTAGGTTGGGCTGGACAGTGTTGGGTTAGGTTGGGCTGGACAGTGTTGGGTTAGGTTGGGCTGGACAGTGTTGGGTTAGGTTGGGCTGGACAGTGTTGGGTTAGGTTGGGCTGGACAGTGTTGGGTTGGGTTGGACAGTGTTGGGTTAGGTTGGGCCGGACAGTGTTGAGTTAGGTTGGGCTGGACAGTGTTGGGTTAGTTTGGGCTGGACAGTGTTGGGTTAGGTTGGGCCGGACAGTGTTGGGTTAGGTTGGGCCGACAGTGTTAGGTTAGGTTGGGCCTGACAGTGTTGGGTTAGGTTGGGCCGGACAGTGTTGGGTTAGGTTGGGCCAGACAGTGTTGGGTTAGGTTGGGCCAGACAGTGTTGGGTTAGGTTGGGCTGGACAGTGTTGGGTTAGGTTGGGCTGGACAGTGATGGGTTGGGCCGGACAGTGTTGGGTTAGGTTGGGCTGGACAGCACTGGGTCGGGTTGGGCTGGACAGCGTTGGCATGGGCTGGACAGAGCTGTCCTGACCATTTAATAGCTGACACTGGGGCTCCCCGTATCGGTCGCTTGTGCTGGACAGCTTGATCCGTGACAGGAATAATGAGTCACTGGCAGGATCACAAGGTAAGACCCTTTCCCTCAAAAAAATAAAAATAAATTTGCTTGACAACTCATGGTGCCAACGAAAAATAGTTTTGGGGTTTTACATACACTTTGGGGTCTATTTATAAATGTTTACACCCAAGATTCACCCAACTTTCACCCAGGATCCACACATTGGGCCAGATTCACAAAAAAGATACGACGGCGTATCTCCTGATACGCCGTCGTATCTCTGTATTAGGGTCTTCCTAACTATGCGACTGATTCATAGAATCAGTTACGCATAGTTTGCCCTAAGATCCGACAGGTGTAATTGAATTACACTGTCGGATCTTAGGATGCAATACTTCGGCCGCCGCTGGGGGGAGTTCGCGTCGTAAACCAGCGTTGGGTATGCAATTTAGTACTTACGGCGGTCCACGGCGTTTTTTTTGCGTTCGTTACGTCGTCGCTAGTCTAGTTTCCCGTCGCAATTTTAGTCGTCGTTTTACCTGCCCTAACTTTACACAGCCCACGTATGTGCTGTTTAAAGTATGGCAGTCGTTCCCGCGTCGCAATTGAAAAAAAAATTTGTCTTGCGTAAGACGTCCGGGAATACGAAAGTACGCTACGCACGTCGCCGTTCGAAAAAATGACGTCACTTCGCGCCAAGCACGGCGGGAATTTCAAAACGGAGCATGCGCAGCAGGTCCGGCGCGGGAGCGCGCCTAATTTAAATGGCACACGCCCCTTTGAATTACGCGGGCTTACGCCGGCGTAGGTTTTCATTGCAAGTGCTTGGTGAATCAGGCACTTGCGATGAAAACTTGCGGCGGTGTAACGTATCTACGATACGTTACGCCGCCGCAGTTCTATGTGAATCTGGCCCATTGTTCCCAATTGGAAAAAATAGGGGAAGGTCCTGTGGCAACTTTTATAAATAGACCCCCACGATTCTAGGTTAGTAATTTCTGTGAAAAAACAATAAATACTTACAAAACACGCGTCATTATAATGCAGGCCGGAAACGTCAGGAGCAACATGAAGCAGAAGATCCCCAAGATGATCAACGCCATTTTGAATCTTATAGACATTTCTAAAGGAAGAGAGAGAAAAAATATGATTATTAAAGCAAAAAGGAACCAATCAGCATCCGCCGTCCAAAGAAGACAGTGTAATAACGACATCTGAATTATTATTAATTCAATAATAATAATAATAATAATAATTATTGTTATTAATAATAATTATTATTGTTATTAATAATAATAATTATGATTATTATATATAATAATTGTGATTATTATTTATATATAATTATTACAACAATTACCGTATTTTCCGGCGTATAAGACGACTTTCTAACCCCTTAAAATCTTCTCAAAAGTCGGGGGTCGTCTTATACGCCGGTAACCTAACATCCCTTACCTTATCCCAGAATCGCGGCCGTACGATTTTTCAAAAGCCGCGCATCCGAAGTCTTCTGTTCCGTGATAGGCGGAAACAATCAGCTACCCAGGAGGCACTGTGTTCAGTGTCCGCCTATCACGGAGGCCCTCTCGTCCTGTGTTTGGTGTCCGCCTATCACGGAGGCCCTCTCGTCCTGTGTTTGGTGTCCGCCTATCACGGAGGCCCTCTCGTCCTGTGTTTGGTGTCCGCCTATCACAGAGGCCCTCTCGTCCTCGGACGAGAGGGCCTCCGTGATAGGCGGACACCAAACACAGTGCCTCCTGGGAAACTGAATGTTCCGCCTATCACGGAACAGAAGATGTAGGAGGCGCGGCTTTTGAAAAAACGTACGGCCGCGATTCGCATGTCTTAGAAAAAGGTAAGGGCACAGTCTGGTCATGTAATGGGGCAGGTCTGGTCATGTAATGGGGCACGGTCTGGTCATGTAATGGGGCAGGTCTGGCATGTAATGGGGCATGGTCTGGCATGTAATGGGGCACGGTCTGGTCATGTAATGGGGCACGGTCTGGTCATGTAATGGGGCATGGTCTGGTCATGTAATGGGGCACAGTCTGGTCATGTAATGGGGCACAGTCTGGCATGTAATGGGGCACAGTCTGGTCATGTAATGGGGCAGGTCTGGTCATGTAATGGGGCACAGTCTGGTCATGTAATGGGGCACGGTCTGGCATGTAATGGGGCACGGTCTGGCATGTAATGGGGCACGGTCTGGTCATGTAATGGGGCACGGTCTGGCATTTAATGGGGCACAGTCTGGCATGTAATGGGGCACAGTCTGGCATGTAATGGGGCACAGTCTGGCATGTAATGGGGCACAGTCTGGCATGTAATTGGGAACAGTCTGGCATGTAATAGGGCACAGTCTAGCATGTAATGGGGCACAGTCTAGCATGTAATGGGGCACAGTCTGGCATGTAATGGGGCACAGTCTGGCATGTAGTGGCATAGTCTGGCATGTAATGGTGGCACCGTGAGGCGAGGCATGACTAGTAGGAAGGGGGTAGTCTTATACGGTGAGTATATCCCAAAACCAACATTTTGGCTGGAAAATTAGGGGGTCGTCTTATACGCCGGAAAATACGGTATAGTAATAATAAATTATGAAGGATTGCTTTGGAAAGATCTCATTGCACGTTGGAGCCTTTTGGGGCCTTCAGAACGTCTTGAGCCACGAGTCTTCCTTGGAAGGGACAAAAATGTACTTACTGGTTGGTTGTGATGGAGATTCCAGTTGGCTGTTGTCCTCCTTGTCTGACCGAACGTCATTTGTTTCATCCGGCTGAATATCATTATTATTATTATTCGTCCCGCGCGGCTGAACTCCTCTCCTCTCGGCCGGCTGAACGCCATTCGTCCTGACAGCTTGATCGTAATCTGTCCTCTCCTGGACACCTGGATAATCACCTGTAAATTTGAAGTAATAAGAAATGATTAGTAATTATGGGACTTATTAATCTACATTTTAGAATTTAAAACATTTAATCCCCCCCTCCCCCCCCCAATGTACTGTGTATACAGTTCCACGCAGTGTTTGCTATGTTATATCATATATATTGTTTATAAATGAATACACAGTGGGCCAGATTCACAGAAGAAGTACGCCGGCGTATCTACTGATACTCCGGCGGACTTTCAAATTTGCTGCGTCGTATCTTTAGTTTGAATCCTCAAACCAAGATACGACGGCTTCTGGCTTCGATCCGACAGGCGTACGGCTTCGTACGCCTTCGGATCGTAGGTGCAATACTTCGGCGCCCGCTGGGTGGAGTTTGCGTAGTTTTCCGCGTCGGGTATGCTAATTAGCTGTTTACGGCGATCCACGAAGGTACGCGTGGCCGTCGCATTCTCTTACGTCGTCGCTAGTCGGCTTTTCCCGGCGTAAAGTTACAGCTGCTATTTCTTGGCTTATATTTAGACTGGCCATGATAAAGTATTGCCGTCGTTCCCGCGTCGAATTTGAATTGTTTTTTCTTTTTTTGCGTAAGTCGTCCGTGAATAGGAAAGGACGTAGCTCACGTCGACGTTCAAAAAATCACGTCGGTGCGACGTAATTTCACGCAAAGCACCGCGGGAAATTTCAAAACGGAGCATGCGCAGTACGTGCGGGAACGCGCCTAATTTAAATGATACAAGCCCCATTTGAATTAGGCGGGCTTGTGCCGGACGAATTTACGCTAAGCCGCCGCAAGTTTACAGGCAAGTGCTTTGTGAATCAAGCCCGTAAAACTTGCGGCGGTGTAACGTAAATGCAATACGTTACGCCGCCGGAATTCCACGTGAATCTGGCCCTCTGTATACATTTCTAGACAGTAAATAAATACATTTATATATATTTAATTTCTTATTTTTTTTATTTGCTATGTTATATCATATATACTGTTTATAAATTTATACACAGTGGGGCAGATCCACAAAGATCTGCACCCGTGCAGCGTATGTGAGATACGCTACGCCGCCGTAACTTAATCGGGTTTGGTTTGAATCCAGAAAGAATTTGCGCCGCAAGTTACGGCGGCGTAGTCTATCTCTTGCGGCGTAAGGGCGCGGAATTCAAGTCGCCGAACGAACTGTGCATGCCCCGTCCGTCAAAACTCCCAGGGTGCATTGCTCCAAATGACGTTTCAAGGACGTCAGTGTTTTTTCTACGTGAACGTGAGCGTCCAGCCCCATTCACGGACGACTTACGCAAACGACGTAGAATATTTAAAATGATACGCGGGAACGACGGCCATACTTAACATTGAGTACGCCACCAGATAGCAGCTTTAACTATACGCCGAAAAAAGCCAAACAAAAACGACGTAACAAAATGTGACGGCCGCTCGTACGTTCGTGGATCGTCGGAAATAGCTAATTTGCATACTCGACGCGGAATACAACGGAAACGCCACCCAGCGGCCGCCTGAAAATTGCATCTTAGATCCGACGGCGTACTAAGGCGTACGCCTGTCGGATCTAACACAGATGCCGTCGTATCTGTTTGGTGCATACCAAACAAAAGATACGACGCGCAAAATTTGAAATTACGCCGGCGTATCAACAGATACGCCGGTGTAATGTCTTTGAGGATCTGCCCCAGTATATATGATATAACATAGCAAATGTAAATAAATAAACTATATATATATTTTTTTATTTCTTTTTTATTTTGTTTGCTATGTTATATCATATATAACGGTTTATAAATGTATACACAGTATATGCGATATAACATAGCAGATGTAAATAAAATAATTATATATATATATATATCTCTATATATATATATATATATATAGAGATATATATATATAGAGATATATATATATATATATATATATATATATATATATATATATTTTTTTTGCTATGTTATATCATATATATTGTTTATAAATTAATACACAGTGGGCCAGATTCACAGAGAGAGTACGCCGGCGTATCTACTGATACACCGGCGTACTTTCAAATTTCCCGCATCGTATCTTTAGTTTGAATCCTCAAACCAAGATACGACGGCTTCTGGGTTCCATCCGACAGGCGTACGCCTTCGTACGCCTTCGGATCTTAGATGCAATACTTCGGCACCCGCTGGGTGGAGTTCGCGTCGGGTATGCAAATTAGCGATTTACGACGCTCCACGAACGTACGCGCGGCCATTGCATTTTCTAACGTCGTCTGTAGTCGGCTTTTTCCGGCGTATAGTTAAAGATGGTATTTTGGGGCGTATACATAGACTTGCCATGTTAAAGTATGGCCGTCGTTCCCGCGTCGAAATTTGAATTTTTTTTTTTTTCGTAAGTCGTCCGTGAATAGGGATGGACGTAAGTCACGTCGAAGTTCAAAAAATGACGTTGTTGCGACGTCATTTCGCGCAAAGTGCGGCGGGAAATTTCGAAGCGGAGCATGCGTAGTTCAATCGGCGCGGGGACGTGCTTCATTTAAATGAATCACGCCCCCAACCCGCCGATTTGAATTCCGCCGCCAGAAACTTACGGCTGCGAATTCTTCCTGGATTCGACTTAGAGCCAGGTAAGATACGGCGGCGTAGTGTATCTCTGATACGCTGCGCCGTTCTACATCTATGTGAATCTGGCCCAGTATATATGATATAACATAGCAAATGTAAATAAATAAACTATATGGGCCAGATTCACGTAGATCAGCGTATCTATAGATCCGCTCGATCTACGTGATTTAAGATCCGCTCCCGCAAGTTTGAGAGGCAAGTGGCTAATTCACAAACCACTTACCTCCAAACTTACCTCCAAAACTAAATCCCCCGGCGGATTTCAAATTCCGCGGCTAGGGGGAGTGTACTATTTAAATCAGGCGCGTTCCCGCGCCGATTTAAATGCGCATGCGCCGTCCGGGGAATTTCCCGGCGTGCATTGCTCCCACTGACGTCACTAGGACGTCAGTGGTTTCGACGTGAGCGTGACTTGCGACGCGCGTGTTTGTGAATCGGCGTACGCAAACAACGTTAGAAAATTCAAATTCGACGCGGGAACGCCGGCTATACTTAACATTGACTGCTCCTGATAAAAGCAGGGGTAAGTATACGACGGGAAAGCCGCTACGGAAACGTCGTAAGAAGACTGCGTCGGGTCCGCGTACGTTCGTGAATTTGCGTATCTCGCTGATTTACATATTATTCAAGGTAAATCAGTGGGAACGCCCCGGCGCCATTTTTAAATCGAAAAAAAGATCCGACAGTGTAACACAGTGTAACGCTGTCGGATCTAAGCCCTATCTATGCGTATCTGATTCTATGAATCAGGCGCATAGATAGGACCAGTGTAAGTCAGAGATACAACGGCGTATCAGGAGATACACTGTCGTATCTCTTTGTGAATCTGGCCCTATATATATAACGCATCGAGGCCCATGGGTAAGACTGTGTTTATAAGCATTTTTTATTATTAATAATAATAATAACAATAATAATATATACCGTATTTATCGGCGTATACCGCGCACTATTTTGCCCTGAAAATCAGGGCAAAATCGTGGGTGCGCGATATACGCCGATACCCGCTTTCCCGCCACGAGTTTGAATACTGCGCCGGCATATACCGAGCGCAGTACACTCGTGTATCTTCGGGCAGTCTCGGCACTTCTCGCGCTGACGTCCTGAGCGTACAGGACGTCAGCGCAAGAGTTGCCGAGCCTGCCCGACGATACACGAGTGTACTGCGCTCGGTATATGTCGGCGCAGTATTCAAACTCGGCGCGGGAAACAAGCGGGGAGGACGCGAGGACGCCGGACCCGACGAAGAGGACACCCGAAGCCGCAGACGGACCCCGGACCCGACGAAGAGGACCCACGGAAGCCGCAGAAGGACCCGTACCCGACGAAGAGGACACCCGAAGCCGCAGACGGACGCCGGACCCGACGAGGCCGCCGATGGACGCCGCGCAAGACACCAAAACTGTAAGTACAAAAAAAAAAAAATTTCCACAGGATTGGGGGCAACATTAGGGGTGCACGGTATACGCGGGAGCGCGTTATACCACGATAAATACGGTATATATGATATAACACAGCAAATGTAAAAATATATATATATTTATACACACATACACACACATATACACTCATATGGGCCAGATTCACAAAGAGATACGACGGTGTATCTACAGATACACCATCGTATCTCTGACTTACACTGGTCCTATCTATGCGCCTTATTCATAGAATCAGTTACGCATAGATAGGGCTAGATCCGACAGTGTTACAATGTGTTACACTGTCGGATCTTTTTTTCAATTTAAAAATGGCGCCGGGGGCGTTCCCGCTGATTTACGATAAATAATATGTAAATCAGCGAGATACGCAAATTCACGAACGTACGCGGACCCGACGCAGTGTTCTTACGTCGTTTCCGTAGCGGTTTTCCGTCGTATACTTACCCCTTCTTTTGTCAGGCGCAGCCAATGTTAAGTATAGCCGACGTTCCCGCGTCGAATTTAAATTTTTTAACGTCGTTTGCGTAAGTCGTTCTCGAATACGGACGTCGTTTACGTAAGCGTCGCAACCACTGACATCCTAGCGACGTCAGTGGGAGCAATGCACGCCGGGAAATTTCGCGGACGGCGCCTGCGCATTTAAATCGGCGCGGGAACGCGCCTGATTTAAATAGTACACTCCCCCTAGCCGCGGAATTTGAATTCCGCCGGGGGGTTTAGGATCCGCCGTCGCAAGTTTGGAGGTAAGTTGTTTGTGAATTAGCCACTTGCCTCCTAAACTTGCGGGAGCGGATCTTAAATCAGGTAGATCGAGCTGATCTACGTGAATCTGGCCCTATATATATAACGCATCGAGGCCCATGGGTAAGACTGTGTTTATTGTGTTTATAAGTATTTTTAATTAATAATAATAATAATAATAATAATAATAATAATATATATATATTTTTTTTTTCTATGTTAAATTTATACACGTGTGTGTATGATATATATATATATATATATATATATATATATATATATATACACACATACAGTCATATATATATATATATATATTATATATATATATATATACTGCAGGCTGTCACTAGCATAAACACAGCAGTCTTAAAAGTGGAGGAATTAATTCAGTGTGAATCTCAGCAGTTAGTGCAGAGCCATGTCCGTTGTCATAGCAACCTGGCAGTTAATCTGTGGACTATCATTTCTTAAAGCATAACTATATATTCTGTGTAATATTTTTAAATTCAAACCACTCTGGATTTCAAAAAAATAACTGTCACTTTTTTCACAAGCTGAAAACGGCTGGTTCTTTAGGGCTGTGAACTACAAGTGTATGTTGCTGAAATGTAATGAAATATGTCCGATCCCTTCTCATAAAAGAATAAAGATAATCTTACCACGTGCCCGTACATCGGCAGTACTGGCCGTTCCGATAAGAACGGCCAAAAAAAAGCAAGTGAAAAACACGTAATTTCTCATGTTTTGCTCCCAATCAACAAAGTAGATGCGCACTCCTCTCTCTCCTCGTGTCATCTGCTGCTAACTGCCTCCGGAACTGTTTATAAAGGCTGAGCCAGAGTGTTCCATTGTGATGTCATAGGTTGTAACTGCCAGGTTGCTAGGCAACGGGGCATGGCTCTGCACTAACTGCTGAGATGTGAGTATTTGAAAAAAAACAAAAACAACTTAATGTTTACCAACACCAATATGTGATGGATTGCTGTTGGGATCTGGGAGCTATTATTAGTGGGGTAGATTCAAGAAGCAATTGCGCCTGTGTAACCATAAGTTACACAGCGCAATTGCTTACTTGCCCCGGCGTAAGGAGTGCTCCTGATCCAGGAACCTCGTTACGCCGACTGCAGCCTAAGATCTGCGCGGCATAAGGCTCTTATGCCCGCATATCTTAGGCTGCATTCTTGCGGTGGACGCTAGGTGGCGTTCACGTTGTGCTCAGTGTATAGTATGCAAATTGCATACTAACACCGATTCACAACGTTGCGCGAGCCCTGCGTACGCAATTAACGTCGTTTACGTACGGCGGTTTTCGCGCAAGGCTGCCCCTGCTATTAGCAGAGGCAGCCCATGTTACGTATACCCGTCGTTCCCGCGTTGCGAAATTTGAATTTTACGTACTTTGCGTAAGTGAATCGTGAATGGCGCTGGACGCCATTCACGTTCACTTTGAAGTAAATGACGTCCTTGCGACGTCATTTGCCGCAATGCACGTCGGGAAAGTTTCCCGACGGAGCATGCGCTCTACGATCGGCGTGGGAACGCGCCTAATTTAAATGATTCCCGCCCCCTACGGGATCATTTAAATTGCGTGCTCTTGCGCCGGGCATTTTGCCGGCGCGCCCGCGCAATTTACGGAGCTTCTGCTCCGTGAATCAAGGGCAGCGGAGCAAATTTGCGGGGGCGCAGGGCAAAAACGTTGCCCTGCGCCTCCGTAAATGATGCGCAAATCTCTTTGAATCCGGCCCAGTATTATTATTTAATAATATTAGTGATGATGATGGATGGATGATGATGGATGGATGGATAGTGATGATGATGGATGGTGATTATGAATGGATGATGGATGGATGGTGATTATGAATGGATGATGGTGATTATGAATGGATTATGAATGGATGATGATTATGAATGGATGGTGGATGGATGGTGATGATGATGGATGGATGGTGATTATGAATGGATGATGAATGGATGATGATTATGAATGGATGATGGATGGATGGTGATTATGAATGGATGATGGATGGATGGTGATTATGAATGGATGATGGTGGATGAATGGTGATTATGAATGGATGATGAATGGATGATGATTATGAATGGATGATGGATGGATGGTGGATGGATGGTGGATGGATGGTGGATGGATCAATGGATGGAATTGTGAAATACAAATGTACAAGTGTATTTTTCTGCAATGTAATTAAATATGTCCCTTCTCATAAAAGAATAAAGATAAACTTACCACGTGCCCGTACATCGGCAGTACTGGCTGCTCCGATAAGAACGGCCAAAAAAAAGCAAGTGAAAAACACGTAATTTCTCATGTTTTTCTCCCAATCAACAAAGTAGATGCGCACTCCTCTCTCTCCTCGTGTCATCTGCTGCTAACTGCCTCCGGGACTGTTTATAAAGGCTGAGCCAGAGTGTTCCATTGTGATGTCATATGTTCTAACTGCCAGGTTGCTATGACAACGGGCATGGCTCTGCACTAACTGCTGAGATATTCACACTGAATTAATTCCTTCACTTTTAAGACTGCTGTGTTTATGCTAGTGATAAAACTGCAGTATATATATATGCCTGTATATAGATATATATATATATATATATATTAGTGCTGTCAGTTAAACACGTTATTAATGGCGTTAACACAAACCCATGTTAACGCCGTCAATTTTTTTTTCGCGCGATTAACGAGGCGGCGTTCGGGGGTTATACCGGGATGATGCCTGCAGCCGCAGGCATCATCCCGGTACCGTTGTTTAGAGCGGGCGATCGGCTATCCAAACATAACAACCGATGCGGCTAAAAGCCGCTCGGTTGTTATGCCGGAGGAGCGGGAGGGGACATCCCCCCCCTCCCGCCGCCTTTCGCCGCTCTGACCGGGCCTCCCGTCCCACCGGGAGACCCGATCCTCCATCCGGCGTCTTCTGTGTCCAGGCGGAGACTGACACTAAGCCGTAAACGGCTTTGATTCAGTCTCCGCATTGAAACCACGGAAGCGGCGTCATGACGTCACTTCCGGGTTTCTCGGCTGCCAATGGCGCCGGATTTAAAAAAGTACACAGTATTCAGAATCGCCGTTTTCGGCGATCTGAATACTTTGAAGTGCAAAGGAGGGCTCAGAGGTCTTTTAGACCCCGATCCCTCCATAAAGAGTACCTGTCACCACCTATTACTGTCACAAGGGATGTTTACATTCCTTGTGACAGCAATAAAAGTGATCAAAATGTAAAAAAATAAAAAAACACAATTTAATATTATAAAAAAAATAAAAATAAATAAGAAAACAAAAAAAATATGTTTTAAAGGGTGAACCTCCTTAATCGCGCGATTAATCGTGAGTTAACTATGACATTAATGCGATTAATCGCGATTAGAAATTGTAATCGCTTGACAGCACTAATATATATATATACATAGTGGGCCAGATCCACAAAAAAGATACTCCGACTTAACTGCTGTTCAGTCTGTGTGTAACTTTGGAAACGATCCTCAAAAGGCTTTTTCCAAAGTTAGGCAGAAGATCCGGCATGTGTAATTGAATTACACTGCCGAATCTTAGGATGCAGTACCGCATCCGCCGCTGGGGGCATTTCGAGTCGAAATGCCGTTTCTAGTATGCAAATTAGCACTTAAGGCGATCCACAAAGCTTTCCAGCTTCGTTTTTGCGCCGTAAGTGTTATTTTGCAAGTGTAAAATTAGGGCTGGTTCTACAAAGTGTAAACTAGTCACACCTTGTAAAAGCCCATTCCAGCGACGGCATTTGGTATGCTTTCCCGAGGGAGAACTCCACGGCAATTTGTAAAAACAAAACCGGCATGGGTTCCCCCCCAGGAGCATACCAGGCCCTTAGGTCTGGTATGGGTTGTAAGGGGACCCCCCCTACGCCGAAAAATTGACGTAGGGGGTCCCCCTACAATCCATACCAGACCCGTATCCAAAGCACGCTACCCGGCCGGCCAGGAAAGGAGTGGGGACGAGCGAGCGCCCCCCCCCCTCCTGAGCCGTGCCAGGCCGCGTGCCCTCAACATGGGGGGGTTGGGTGCTCTGGGGCAGGGGGGCGCACTGCGGGCCCCCCCACCCCAGAGCACCCTGTCCCCATGTTGATGAGGACAGGACCTCTTCCCGACAACCCTTGCCATTGGTTGTCGGGGTCTGCGGGCGGAGGCTTATCGGAATCTGGGAGTCCCCTCAAATAAGGGGGCCCCCAGATACCGGCCCCCCACCCTAAGTGAATGGATATGGGGTACATCGTACCCCTACCCATTCACCTGGAGGCAAAAAGTTAGTTAGTAAACACACAACACAAGGCTTTTTAAAATATTTTATTATTCTGCTCCGGATGCCCCCCCTGTCTTCGTTATTAGCTCAATTAGCAGGGGGGGCTTCTTCTTCCGCTCTCCGGGGGTCTTCCGCTCTCCGGGGGTCTTCTCCGCTCTCCGGGGGGGGCTTCTCCGGACTCCGGGGGGCTTCTTCCATCTTCTCCCCTCTTCCGCTCTTGACTCGGCGAACCCCGGTTCTTCTGCAGCTCTCCGGTGCCTTCTTCTTCAGCGCTGGCTGCCTGCTATGTTTGTGTGTTAGCTCGATTTCAAACAGGCAGCCAGCGCGGTCTTCTGTGACGTCAGGGTCTTGTCTTCTGTTCTTCCGATGTTGCCTCGTCGCCTGTTGTCGCTGTAATGATGGAAGCGCGCCTTGCATCCCATTTATATAGGCATCACCGTCCCATCATGCTCCGGCAGGTACCCACGTGGTGGGTGCACGTGGGTAGGCATGTTGGAGACTGAACATTGTTTCATGCTATGTTATACATTGCTTGGTTTATTTCCCTGTGTATTTGGAGTATGTCCACTAGATGTCACTATACACAGATACTCTATCATAATGTTCTATGTGTTAACTATCTGTTACTGCATTTTCCTGTTATCTATGGTCGTTGTTCTTTTATATCTCGTGTGCTAACCTGAGCACCATGCTCTCTGCTGTATGTCTCTTCAATACAAATGAATCCAAGTAAACTACAGCCATCCATATATGTCTGATTATTCTTTGCATCATCTGCACCAGCCAACAAAGGTTATGGGCCCAGACAACGTGAATCATCAGACAGCCGGAACAGAGGCCTAGTCTTCACCTGCACACCATCTTTGATCAAGCTGCGGAGGAAATCTGCTCTGAGGTATCCAGGCACTTGGAATACGAGCAAGGTACATCAATCATGGCTAGCAGCGGGGATCTTAAACTGGGGATCACTAAGCTAAATAGTGACAACTACCAGATGTGGAAGTTCAAGATGGAGATGTTGCTGAGCAAAGATGACACATGGGATGTCCTCACCACAGACAGGCCGGATGTAGACAACCAGGAGTGGGATAAGAAAAACAGACAGGCAAGAGCTACAATAGCCCTACTGGTAGAAGATGAACAGCTTATCCACATAAAAGGGGAAGATACTGCCAAAGGTATGTGGAATGCACTCCGTAGATTACATGAGAGCTCTAGCTTAAACAACAAGTTATATTTACTAAGGAAGCTGTATCAGTCAAAAATGACTCCAGAAGGGGATATGCAAGAACATATAAGAAGCGTGCTGGAGATTGTTGCACAACTCAGGGACCTCGGAGAGGAGATCAAAGATAACCATGTGACAGCAATACTTTTATGCAGCCTGCCAGAGTCATACAACCCTCTGATTAATGCATTAGAGACAAGATCTGAAGCAGAACTCACATTACAGTTAGTGAAATCTCGACTCTCAGATGAATACAAGCGCAGAAAGGAGCAAACTTCTCACAAGCAAGAGAGCGATACAGGAGCAGCACTTAAAGCAACAGACACTAAGATGCCAAACTGGAAGGCCAAACTATGTTTCCGGTGTAACAGGGCCGGGCATTTCAAGCGCGACTGTCCATTGTGGAGGAATGAGCAGAGGGAAAAAGATCCCAATCAGGCACTCATAACCATGATGAAAAACAACGACCAAGCAGCGTGGCACGGAACTTTCAAAGTGACAGATGCCGTCACCAACCATAAATGGTATATAGATTCTGGAGCAACAAGTCACATGACTAACGACAGAGAATTCTTTGTAGAGCTCAATCCAGACAAGAAAGAAGCCATATATCTTGCAGACGGGAGTTGCACAACTGCTGAAGGAACAGGATATGGAATAGTCACTTGTAAAAATGAGAATGGACAAGTGTTAAAAATACCAATGACGGATGTATTGTATGTTCCCGGACTCAATGGCGGCCTTATATCAGTCAGGCGACTGGCAAGCAAAGGACTAACCACAACGTTTAAAGGTGACCAATGCACTATCCAAGATGGGGAAAGAGTGATAGCAACAGCTAAAGCGGGCAAGCACCTTTATGAACTTGATGTTGTTGAGCAAGAAACAAAGCTCTGCACACATAAACACAAGAACTGTATTCATTTATGGCACAGACGTCTGGGCCACAGGCACCCTGACAGCATACAGGAGCTGGCCAGACGGGATTTAACGAAAGGCTTCAAGTTAACAGGCTGCCCAAACACGCTAAGGTGTGAATGCTGCATCAAGGCCAAAGCCACCAGAGTAACCCCACCAAAGGCAAGTGAAAGCAGAGCAACAAGACCGATCGACCTAATACACACAGATGTATGCGGGCCTATGAGAACAACCACCCCAGGAGGAAATAAATACATATTAACTTTTATAGATGACTACTCAAGGTTTACAGTGACATACCTAATGAAGAATAAGTCAGAAGTATTCGACAAGCTGAAGGACTATGTTACCAAAGTAAGCAACAAATTTCACAGAAAACCATTAGTACTCAGAAGTGATAATGGTGGGGAGTACACAGGGTTTCAAGTTGAGAATACACTCAGGGAACTAGGAATAGAACATCAAAAGACTGTCCCATATACTCCAGAGCAGAACGGGGTAGCAGAGAGGAAAAACAGATCCCTGACTGAAATGATCAGATGCATGTTGACTGATTCTGGACTCCCTGAAAAATATTGGGGAGAAGCAGCACAAACGGCCACCTACCTACAAAACAGATTACACTCCAAGGCAACAACCAAAACTCCATACGAGCTATGGCACAGTCGAAAACCAAGCATAGGACACCTCAAGGTATTTGGAAGCAAAGCTTTTGCTTACATTCCGGGAGAAAAGCGCAGCAAGCTCCAGAATCGAGCAATTGAAGGTGTCTTTGTTGGTTATGCCGACAACACCAAAGGATACAGAATCATAGACCCGAAGACCGATAAAGTGACAATCAGCAGCAGCGTAACATTTATCGAGGACCCGAGAAATGAAGTAACGGAGCCAGCCATGCCAAGAGCAGAAGAACCAAATAACGCTGAGCAGGTTTTCTTTCCTATGGAACGAACCCCCGAAAGTGATACTGTGTCACAGAAAAGACTGGAACAAACTGAACCAGCTAATGACGCTGAACCAAGACGCTCAGTGAGGGAAAACAGAGGTAAACCCCCCAACAGACTCTCGTACAAAGTAGAAACATCCTGCGTAAGAGAACCCACTTGTTGGAAAGACATAACACAACTCCCAGAGAGGGAAGCCAAGAGATGGATAAAGGCAGCTGAGGAAGAAATCATCTCACTACAGGACACGCAGGCTTGGGTACTAACGCAACTGCCGGCCAAAAAGAGGGAAATTGGGTGTAAATGGACTTTCAAGGTCAAGTACAACACTGATGGCACAGTTGAGAGATATAAAGCGAGACTCGTAGCCAAAGGATACTCCCAAAAATATGGAGAAGACTACGACGAGACATTTGCCCCAGTCGTCAAACATACCACAATCAGAGCTCTACTCACAGTTGCAACTACAAAACAAATGCTAGTAAAGCACTTTGATGTAAAAACCGCTTTCCTACACAGTGACTTAACAGAAGACATCTACATGGAGCAACCAGAGGGCTTTGTAGACCCACAAAAGCCAGAACAGGTGTGTAAACTTAAGAAGGGGATCTACGGGCTCAAGCAAGCAGCCAGAGCATGGAACATGAAGATTAATGAGGCGCTTTTGAGAGAATCCTTTCAGAGGAGCAAGGCCGATCCCTGCCTATACACCAAGAAACTAAATGGTAGGTGGATCTTTGTACTCATTTATGTAGATGATCTGTTAGTATGTTATGAGCAAGAAGGGGATTGTTCCAGACTGCTGGAGGTCTTAAACATGGACTTTGAAACAAAAGATCTAGGTGATGTCAAACACTTCCTAGGCATGCAGATAGAAAGAGAAGAAGATGGTAGTTTTCTTATTAACCAGAGTCACAAAATACAGGAAGTAATTGAAACTTTTGGGCTCAATGATGCCAAACCAGTCAACTCGCCTATGGAGACAAATTATCTTAAAGAACTAAACAACTCAATTAACCCCTTGCAAAATGACTCACAATTCAGAAGGGCAATGGGGAAGTTACTATACATTGCTACAGTGGCAAGGCCTGACATAGCTACAGCAGTGGGATTCTTATGCAGAAAAGTATCCCAGCCAACCCAGATGGACTGGAACGCAGCAAAAAGAATCATACGCTATTTGAAGGGAACAATAGACTTTAAACTGAAATTTTCATCAACAGGGAAGAGTGGTCTGACTGGATATGTGGATGCAGACTGGGCAGGTGACCCCAGTGATCGGAAATCCACCAGTGGACACCTGTTTCTATTTAAAGACGGCCTGATCAGCTGGACCACCAGAAAACAGTCCACAGTGACACTGTCCTCCACCGAAGCAGAATACGTGGCCGCATCACAAGCAGGGCAAGAGGTAATCTGGTTGAGACAATTGCTGGAAGATCTAGATCAGAACCAGAAAGAGTCCACGCCAATCTATGAGGACAATCAAGGATGTATAGCACTCGCACAGACAGAGCGGATAAACCCGAGAACCAAACACATAGACGTGAGATATCACTTCTTAAGAGACTTACAAGAGCAAGGACAGATGGATCTACGATACTGTCCCACTGAGGAAATGTTAGCAGACATCCTTACTAAGCCTTTGCCTGCAAAGAGACATATGGATCTAACGAGAAGAATCGGTTTGTCTAATTAAGCACTTCACAATGAGAAGGGGTGTTGGAGACTGAACATTGTTTCATGCTATGTTATACATTGCTTGGTTTATTTCCCTGTGTATTTGGAGTATGTCCACTAGATGTCACTATACACAGATACTCTATCATAATGTTCTATGTGTTAACTATCTGTTACTGCATTTTCCTGTTATCTATGGTCGTTGTTCTTTTATATCTCGTGTGCTAACCTGAGCACCATGCTCTCTGCTGTATGTCTCTTCAATACAAATGAATCCAAGTAAACTACAGCCATCCATATATGTCTGATTATTCTTTGCATCATCTGCACCAGCCAACAAGGCACCCACCACGTGGGTACCTACCGGAGCATGATGGGACGGTGATGCCTATATAAATGGGATGCAAGGCGCGCTTCCATCATTACAGCGACAACAGGCGACGAGGCAACATCGGAAGAGGGGAGAAGAACAGAAGACCCTGACGCCACAGAAGACCGCGCTGGCTGCCTGTTAGAAATTGAGCTAACACACAAACATAGCAGGCAGCCAGCGCTGAAGAAGAAGGCACCGGAGAGCTGCAGAAGAACCGGGGTTCGCCGAGTCAAGAGCGGAAGAGGGGAGAAGATGGAAGAAGCCCCCCGGAGTCCGGAGAAGCCCCCCCCGGAGAGCGGAGAAGACCCCCGGAGAGCGGAAGACCCCCGGAGAGCGGAAGAAGAAGCCCCCCCTGCTAATTGAGCTAATAACGAAGACAGGGGGGGCATCCGGAGCAGAATAATAAAATATTTTAAAAAGCCTTGTGTTGTGTGTTTACTAACTAACTTTTTGCCTCCAGGTGAATGGGTAGGGGTACGATGTACCCCATATCCATTCACTTAGGGTGGGGGGCCGGTATCTGGGGGCCCCCTTATTTGAGGGGACTCCCAGATTCCGATAAGCCTCCGCCCGCAGACCCCGACAACCAATGGCAAGGGTTGTCGGGAAGAGGTCCTGTCCTCATCAACATGGGGACAGGGTGCTCTGGGGTGGGGGGGCCCGCAGTGCGCCCCCCTGCCCCAGAGCACCCAACCCCCCCATGTTGAGGGCACGCGGCCTGGCACGGCTCAGGAGGGGGGGGGGCGCTCGCTCGTCCCCACTCCTTTCCTGGCCGGCCGGGGTAGCGTGCTTTGGATACGGGTCTGGTATGGATTGTAGGGGGACCCCCTACGTCAATTTTTCGGCGTGGGGGGGTCTCCTTACAACCCATACCAGACCTAAGGACCTGGTATGCTCCTGGGGGGGGAACCCATGCCGGTTTTTTCTTTGAAAATTGGCATGGAGTTCTCCCTCAGGAATGCATGCCGCTGTCATTTTTTTTTTTTCCCGACGCAACTTTTTTAAGCCGTCGCGATCCTCAAAACTCGGCGTAACGTAACTTCGCGCATGCGCAGTACGGCCGGCGCGGGAGCGCGCCTCATTTAAATGGGACTCGCCCCATTTGAATAGGAACGCCTTGCGCCGGCGGAATTTTAGTTACACAGCCTGAAATTTCTAGATAAGTGCTTTGTGGATCAGGCACTTAGGTAGAAACTTTAAGGCAGTGTAACTTAAATGGGATTTTTTAAGTTACGCCAGGTTTTTGTGGATCTGGCCCAGTATGTATAGAAGGGTGCAAACGAAACGGCCTAAAGTTGCACTTTCCGGCGCCAAAGGACTAAGTAACTCAACCCGAGTGTGTTAGAGGTGGAGACAAACAGATATAGATAGTAAAAGCAAAGTATGCTGTGAAAAAGTTATGCCAGTGGTGACAGATGACATAAACTATGTGAGCAGCTATTTTTTAAAAAGGTAAAAACCTTTTCCAAGTATATAACTAGTAGAATCAATAAACGTGAACAGGTGTTCAAACTGATAAAAACACAGCGCTACACAGGAAGTCTACACAGGAAGTCTACGTGCGTTCCACGGCCATCCAATCGTATACAGGACACTGCTTACCATCGCATCCGCAGCACCAGCGCGGCCCCTGTGGACGGGAGGACGCCAGTGAGAAGCGGTGAACTCGTTTTTATTGGCTTTTATCATTCACAATCACTGTACGGGCACACACTGAGGACTTGTCATTTAACCTGGCAAATGGGCTGTTGTGTAGACAATATTATACCATGATTATGCTGTTTCTTTTGTCTCCACATATGACCCTGCTCGAGTGTTAACCCTTACAGTACTAGTTTGATCTGAAGGTTTGTTTTGTGGTAAGCACACATCCCATTAAGTGTTTGGGACTCATCCACAATATTGGTGCAATATCTGGTGCCAGGTGCACTTATACCAGCTATAGATCACCCTCCACACCATCAGTACCATTCAGGTTTTCACCACTTTATTTATTTATTTGGATGATTATCCACATATTAGCGCTGTTTTTATCAGTTTGAACACCTGTTCACGTTTATTGATTCTACTAGTTATATACATAGTATGGCCCGGATTCACAAAGCACTTACGCCGACGTATCTACAGATACGCCGCGTAAGTGTAAATATGCGCCGTCGTATCTGTGCGCCGTGCCCACAGAACTAGATACGCCTGAAAATAGGCTTCATCCCACCAACGTAACTTTCCTACGCCGTGGTATCTTAGGCGCATATTTACGCTGGCCGCAAGGGGGCGATTCAATTGATTTACGATTAGAATATGTAAATGAGGGAGATACGCCGATTCACGAACGTAGTTGCGCCCGGCGCATAATATACGCACTTTGCGTAAGTTCTACGTCCGGCGTAAAGTTATTCCCCATATAGGAGGCGCAAGTCATGCAAAGGTATGGACCAGGGAACACAGCCGTCGTATTTCACCTCGTTTACGTAGTACGTGAATAGGGCCAGGCGTAGGTTACGTCGTAGGCAGTGATTCGACGTATCTTAGGCAGTTGTTTCGACGCGATTCTGAGCATGCGCACCGGGATGCGTCCACGAGACGGCGCATGCGCCGTACGTTATTCGTAACTTTATGACGCTCAGTCCTTCATTTACATGGGGTGACGCCTCATTAGCATGGCTCACGCCCACTTCCACCTACGCTGGCTTACGCCGAGGAAACCCAGCGTAGATTTGGGGGCGAGTGCTTTGTGAATACTGTGCTTGCCTCTGCGCGCTGCGTCGGCGTAGCGTATATTAGATACGCTACGCCGGCATAAATATGCGCCAATGTATGTGAATCCGGGCCTATATATGTGTAGCGCCCTGCTACTTTCATAGCTGGTGCTGCCTTAAATTTAGAGGGTAGTCAGAGATTTAGTTGCCTCTGATGATGTTATTTTGGCCAAATTTGGGCCTCTGTTCCAGCCATGGCTGTACTGTGAGTGACCACTATTGCTGCCTGGGGTGCCTGTACCACCCCAGGCCAAAGGTGGCAGCAGTCAAGTCAGGGTGTATTGGGTGTTTTTCCTCAGCAGCCAATCAGTGTGGGTTTGTTGCCTCGCTCTGCATGCTGGGGGAGAGTACTTAAAGGACAGACGTCATTAGTTCTGGGTCGACGTTGTGTTGAGGCCATCCCTGGCTCTCGTCCCACCACCCCGTGTGTGGCCCTCATGGCCGGGGGTGTGTGTTCAAGTGTTCCAGGCTCCAGGACCACGTTGGTCCGGAGTTGTAATTTACCTTGTAGGCCCGGTAGTCAGACTGGGTCTACAGTTGCAGAGTGGTCCTGTGCTGTCAGTCCTGAGGGAGGAAGCCGCCCGATGAAGAACCTGTCTGGGGGAGTACCGAGCACGAGGCTGGTATCTCAGGAGAGGTCTTAGACTTCATCGAAGGACGCACCATTACTTAGAGGCTGGATGATGATCACCTGTCAGTCCTGAATTGACTAAAGTTTATTCGAGAGAGATCCGGGTGCTTAATCCAGTGTTGAGAAGGATTCTGGACCGAAAATATCTCCACCTTTGGGAAGGTCTGTGGCAGAGACTCTGGCCCAGATTCAGGTACATTTGCTCTTTTTTTGCGGAGGCACAGGGCAACGATTTTGCCCTGCGCCCCCGCAAATTTGCGCCGCTGCCCTCGATTCACGGAGCTAAATTGCGAGGGCGCGCCGGCAAAATTGCCCGGCGTAAGCACGCGCAATGTAAATGATCCCGCCGGGGGCAGGAATCATTTAAATTAGGCGCGCCGAGCGTAGAGCGCATGCTCCGTCGGGAAACTTTCCCGACGTGCATTGCGGCAAATGACGTCGCAAGGACATCATTTGCTTCAGAGTGAACGTGAATGGCGTCCAGCGCCATTCACAAATCACTTACGCAAAGGACGTAGATTTTAAATCTCGCAACGCGGGAACGTGGGTATCCTATAGCATTGGCTGCGCCTGCTATTAGGATGTGTAACTTTGCCCGAAACCCGACGTACGCAAACTACGTAATTTGCGTACGCAGGGCTCGCGCAACGTTGTGAATCGGTGTTAGTATGCAATTTGCATACTATAAACAGATCACAATGGGAGCGCCCCCTAGCGGTCATCGCTAGAATGCAGCCTAAAATCTGCGTGGCATAAGAGCCTTATGCCACGCAGATTTTAGGCTGCAGTCGGCGTAGCGATGTTCCTGAATCAGGAGCATTCGCTACGCCGGAGCAAGTAAGCAATTGCGCCGTGTAACCTATGGTTACACAGGCGCAATTGCTTCTTGAATCTGGGCCTCTGATAACGTTTGTATGACGCTCTGGCTGCTAGACTGGTGAGAGAGGCCCATCTAGGTGCAATGTACCCGCTCTGGCTAGAGTGGCGACAAGAGTTTATGAACAAAGTTATACGCCTGAACCTACTACCCCTTCTACCTTTTCTCAACTACTACCACTTCTATCATTTTACCCCGTTGGGTAATAAAGCACAGAAAAAGACATCTAAAGTGTGGACACTGCAGTTTCTTCTCAGCTCTCATCGTGTACCCTAGACGGTGAAGCAATAGAGGTACCATGCCACCCAAAACAAACCAGCAGCTCCTTCGGGGGTAGTGCTACATATGATATAACACAGCAAATGTAAATAAATTGTGTATATATATATATATATATATATATATGCACACACACACACATACAGTGGGGATCGAACGTTTGGGCACCCCAGGTAAAAATTTGTATTAACCACTTAAGCCCCGGACCTTTAGGCAGCTAAATGCCCCGGCCAGGTTTTGCGATTTGGCACTGCGTCGCTTTAACAGACAATTGCACGGTCGTGCAACGCGGCTCCCAAACAAAATTGACGTCCTTTTTTCCCCACAAATAGAGCTTTCTTTTGGTGGTATTTGATCACCTCTGCGGTTTTTATTTTTTGCGCTATAAACAAAAATAGAGCGACAATTTTGAAAAAAATGCAATATTTTTTACTTTTTGCTATAATAAATATCCCCAAAAAACATATATAACATTTTTTTTCCCTCAGTTTAGGCCGATACGTATTCTTCTACCTATTTTTGGTAAAAAAAACAAAAACACAATAAGCTTTTATCGATTGGTTTGCGCAAAATTTATAGCGTTTACAAAATAGGGGATAGTTTTATTATTTATTTATTTTTACTACTAATGGCGGCGATCAGCGATTTTTTTCGTGACTGCGACATTATGGCGGACACTTCGGACAATTTTGACACATTTTTGGGACCATTGTCATTTTCACAGCAAAAAATGCATTTAAATTGCATTGTTTATTGTGAAAATGACAGTTGCAGTTTGGAAGTTAACCACAGGGGGCGCTGAAGGAGTTAGGGTTCACCTAGTGTGTGTTTACAACTGTAGGGGGGTGTGGCTGTAGGTCTGACGTCATCGATCGAGTCTCCCTATAAAAGGGATGACTCGATCGATGCAGCCGCCACAGTGAAGCACGGGGAAGCCGTGTTTACATACGGCTCTCCCCGTTCTTCAGCTCCGGGGAGCGATCGCGAGGGGGCGGCTAGAAACGAATAGCCACGCCGTCGTCCCGGATCGCTCCCCGCGGGTTTCCGACCGCCGCATGTAGCGGGGGGGGGGGGTCCCGATCGGACCCCCGACCCGCGGAAAGGCAGGGACGTACATGTACGCCAATATGCCTGTACGTGCCATTCTGTGGACGTACATATACATGCGGCGGGCGTTAACCGGTTAATGTGCATAACGGAGCCAAGGAAAGATGGAAAAAATCTCCAAAAGGCATCAAATTACAGATTAGACATTCTTATAATATGTCAAAAAAGTTAGATTTTATTTCCATCATTTACACTTTCAAAATGACAGAAAACAAAAAAATGGCGTCTGCAAAAGTTTGGGCACCCTGCAGAATTTATAGCATGCACGGCCCCCTTTGCAAAGCTGAGACCTGCCAGTGTCATGGATTGTTCTCAATCATCGTCTGGGAAGACCAGGTGATGTCAATCTCAAAGGTTTTAAATGCCCAGACTCATCTGACCCTCCCCCAACAATCAGCACCATGGCTTCTTCTAAGCAGTTGTCTAGAAAACTGAAAGTGAAAATAGTTGTCGCTTACAAAGCTGGAGAAGCTATAAGAAGATAGCAAAGCTTTTTCAGAGGTCAATATCCTCTGTTCGGAATGTAATTAAGAAATGGCAGTCATCAGGAACAGTGGAAGTTAAAGCAAGATCTGGAAGACCAAGAAAAATATCAGACAGAACAGCTCGCAGGATTGTGAGAAAAGCAATTCAAAACCCACGTTTGACGGCACGATCCCTCCAGAAAGATCTGGCAGACACTGGAGTTGTGGTACACTATTCCACTATAAAGAGATACTTGTACAAATATGGTCTTCATGGAAGAGTCATCAGAAGAAAACCTCTTCTACGTCCTCACCACAAAAATCAGTGTTTGAACTTTGCAAATGAACATATAGACAAGCCTGAAGCATTTTGGAAACAAGTTCTGTGGACCGATGAGGTTAAAATTGAACTTTTTGTCCGGAATGAGCAAATGGTACGTTTGGAGAAGAAAGGGCACAGAATTTAATGAAAAGAACCTCTGTCCAACTGTGAAGCATGGGGGTGGATCAATCATGTATTGCAGCCAGTGGCACAGGGAACATTTCACGAGTAGAAGGAAAAATGGATTCAATAAAATTTCAGCAAAAGCGGAGTTCCGGCCACAATTTCACTTTTTAAATATAAATACCCCTGTAATCAAGGAGATATTCATTACCATTTACCACCAAATGAAAGTTGTCCTAAAAACTATAATCCACCTGGATGCACAAAGTAGTTGATAAGTACAGGTTCACTAACACAAAATTGAGCTTGGGCATTATATTTTACCCTTAGGTGTGAAGGGGTTAACAACAGATAATTGCCGGCTTCTTTATTTATTTTTACACATTTCAGATGTCAGCAGGGGGGGGGGGGGGAGAATCCCGCTGACAGCTGAAAGAACCGAGCCTGGAAGTACAGGTTTAAGGTATCGGAGCATTTGCACGAGTAATACCGCGGATTGCGAGTAACGCGGTTGACGAGCGTTTCGCAATACGAGTGGTTATTTTTATTTTTTAATTCTTGACTTGGTTTGCGAATGTTGTCTCGTGAAACTAGCAGGATTCAAGCCTCTGCGGTGTGCAGCGGAACCTCGGATTACGAGCATAATTAGTTCCAGGAGAATGCTTGTAATCCAAAGCACTCGCCTATCAAAGCGAGTTTCCCCATAGAAGTCAATGGAAACAAAGATAATTCGTTCCACATTGACTTCTATTGCATGCAGTGCCGCATTTGGCCAGAGGAGCGGGGGCGCCGGTGACAATCGGAGCTATTCGGATGCACTTGGAAATACTCAGTACTCTGAGGCCGCGTACACACGACCAGTCCATCCGATGAGAATGGTCCGACGGACCGTTTTCATCGGTTCAACGCTGAAGCAGAATGATGGTCTGATGTGCGTACACACCATCAGTTCAAAAACCGATCGCGTCAGAACGCGGTGACGTAAAACACACGAGGTGCTGAAAAAACGAAGTTCAATGCTTCCAAGCATGCGTCGACTTGATTCTGAGCATGCGCGGGTTTTGAACCGATGCTTTTGTGTACTAACCATTGGTTTGATTTTAAAGCAAGTTCTCTAATTTTTGTCCGAAGGACAACAGTACGATAGGCCGTACACACGGTCGGTTTGGACCGATGAAACTGAACTTCGGTCCGTTTTCATCGGTTTGGACCGGTCGTGTGTAAGCGGCCTGAGCCTTTCCAAGTCTCTCTGGCGCCCCACCCACCTCTGGCCACATGCGGTACTGCATACAATAGAAGTCAATGTGGAACGAATTATCTTTGTTTCCATTGACTTCTATGGGGAAACTCACTTTGATTTGCGAGTCCTGGAATTGATAATGCTCTTAATCCAAGGTTTCACTGTACTTGTGCAAATACTTGGTATCGGTGCAACCCTAGTTCACAATTCTGTGCCTACAACCTCTCAAAGGATAGAAGAAACAATATAGAACAATGTATAAAGCTGGAGAGAGAAAAACAAAAATCCACCCAATTTTTGTTTCCTAAACAATTTTAATAACCAGAATTGAATTCTTCCATCCGCAATTTTTTTTCTTATTTCAACAGACAGAATTTAAATAAATCACATATAGAACAGACGGATTTTTTTGGCGTCGGTCTTTTCTTTCCAGCACCGCACAGGAACCTCTCATTTTAAAGTGGCTTTAGTGTCGGCACAGACGACGGTGTATTCTGATCGGCACGCCGGTGCACCGAATGTCATATGTGCCGGACTGACGATCGTTTAGTCCCAAGTGGTAAATTGTATCAATGAGTCATTATCTATCAGCAAATCTGTACAAACGCATTACTCTTCATGGATGTTGAAGAGCTTGGCCACCTCGTTCAGGTCCACGTGTTCCTCGCCGTCCTTTATTATCTGTGAAGGACAGAAAAACTAAAATTAGTGATCGGAGAAGGTTTTGCACCATCAGCTCCAAGATGAACCCCTCTTCTATGGAAGCAATTTTTTAACCAAACCAGAATTATTTATTTTTTTTGCACAAATCAGCATTTATTTGCTAGAAACACTTATAGCTAGATTCAGGTAGGCAGGCTTATCCTTGCGGCGGCGTAGTGTATCGTGTTTACACTACGCCGCCGTAAGTAAGCGAGGCAAGTACATGATTCACAAAGTACTTGCCTGCTAAGTTACGGCGGCGTAGCGTAAATGCGGCGGGCGTAAGCGCGCCTAATTCAAAATAGGCTGAGGGGGCGTGTTTTATGTTAATTTGGGTTGACTTGACGTGATTGACGTTTTTTGGAACGGCGCATGCGCCGTCCGTGTACATATCCCAGTGTGCATTGCGGCTAAGTCTGCCGCACAGTCCTATTGGTTTTGACGTGGACGTAAATCCCTATTCACGGACGACTTACGCAAACGACGTAACATTTTCTAATTTCGACGTGGGAACGACGGCCATACTTAACATTACTATTCCAGCTATTTGATGGAATAACTTTAGGCCTGATAATGCGTTACGTAAACGGCGTATCTGTACTGCGTCGGCAGGGCGTACGTTCGCGAATAGGCGTATCTAGTGATTTACATATTCTACGCCGACCGCAATGGAAGCGCCACCTAAATTACACTTTAGGATACGACGGTGTAAGACACTTACGCCGCTCGTATCTGAGCCTAATTTAAGCGCATCTGGTTACCAGAATACGCTTAAATTAGCGCCGGCGCAAATTCAGACTTAGGCTGGCGTATCTACTGATACGCCAGCCTAAGTCTTTCTGAATCCACCTATTTGAGTGAGAATTGCACGGTCATGCAACACTGTACCCTTATGTTTTTTATTTGTGTGGAAAAAAAAAGTCATATTTTTCTGGTATTTAATCACCACTAGGTTTTTAATTTTTTGATAAACAAACATAAAAAGAGCAACATTTTTGAAAATAACTGATGGGACCATCACCAATGGACACTGATGGGACCATCACCAATGGACACTGATGGGACCATCACCAATGGACACTGATGGGACCATCACCAATGGACACTGATGGGACCATCACCAATGGACACTGATGGGGCCATCACCAAATGGACACTGATGAGGCCATCACCAAATGGACACTGATGGGACCATCACCAATGGACACTGATGGGACCATCACCAATGGACACTGATGGGACCATCACCAATGGACACTGATGGGACCATCACCAATGGACACTGATGGGACCATCACCAATGGACACTGATGGGACCATCACCAATGGACACTGATGGGACCATCACCAATGGACACTGATGGGACCATCACCAATGGACACTGATGGGACCATCACCAATGGACACTGATGGGACCATCACCAATGGACACTGATGGGACCATCACCAATGGACACTGATGGGGCCATCACCAATGGACACTGATGGGGCCATCACCAATGGACACTGATGGGGCCATCACCAATGGACACTGATGGGGCCATCACTAATGGACACTGATGGAGCCATCACTAATGGGGCATCACTAATAGACACTCACGAGGCATCACTGATAAATTGGCACTGATGGGCACCAACAGGCTGCACTGGTGGGCACTGATGACGCAGCTCTAATAGGCAGCATTGATGGCCACTGATTGGCAGCACGGATAATCAGTGCTCCGATTATCAGTGTGGATCTCCCTTTAACACAAGCCAGTTATCGGATCTCCTCTCCTCTCCTCTCTCTCTGTCAGCATGAGGAAAGGAATGCTGATAACCGGCTTGTGTTTATATCATGATCAGCTGTCATTGGACACAGTTTATCACGTGGTAAAGAGCGGCTGGGATTGGCCCTTTACCCCGGATCTGTGGTCAGCCGAGTCCAAAGAACTCAGCGATGAAAGAGCGAGCCTTCCCGCACGATCACAGGACAACGTCATATGAAAACTTTTTATAACAGAAAATAAGAGAACGTTTTTTTCTCAAAATGTTTTTTTGTTTGTTTAGTAAAAAATAAAAGAGTGGTGATTCTATACCACCAAAAGAAAGCTCCATCTGTCTCAAAAAATGTTTAACATTTTTTTGCATACGATGTTGCATAACCGCGCAATTGTCATTCAAAGTGTGACCGCACTGAAAGCTGGCCTGGGCAGGAAGGGGGTGAAAGTGCCCGGTATTGAAGGGATTAAATGTATGTATATACTTGGACAAGAGATGCAATGGCAGAGCGGGCTCCATACTTGCCTTTCGTGCGATTGGCATGCGATTGAAAACATTCCATAGCACAATCCCAACCACCACATTGTCTCTCAGATAAAACACGACTCCCTTGCCGTACGACTCTCCCTGCTGTGCGGGGGCAGGGACGGCGGGGACGGCAGGTGCCGATTCCACAGCCTGACTCTCGGATTGTAGGATCTCGCCATCGTGCTCGGATCGGATCCCGGTTCCTGCAGATAAATGCGACACGAGAATTCGGTAGTAAAAGTACAAAACGCTATCTATTGTACTTCAGCCTCTTATCTGCAGATCCTCTTACCACTTTCCTCAGATGCCCTCTTTGGGGTGTCCTTCTCAGTGGCCTTGGCAAACACTCCGACTGTGGGCAGCGCGCTGTCAACAATACCGATGGCTTCATAACCAACCTCCGGACCAAGGTCACTCCTGCAAAAAGGGGGATCAAGAAGAG